>NW_027112191.1:45076-58606 GCF_000696795.3 Halyomorpha halys | reverse complement strand
CTCGTATTCAATCCTTACAATCCAAAATCCTTCGTAAAATCCTCAATGCTCCTTACTTTGTCACAAATAAAATCATACATAAAGACCTTAATGTTCCCTACGTAACCTATCTAGCCCAATCCAGATATCACTCCTTCCATTATAAACTCTCTAACCACTCAAACCCCCTAGTTTATAATCTTGCATCCTCTTCCATTCCCGACAATCCTCCGAGACGCCTGAAAAGAAGATGGCCACGAGACCAGCTAATGTAAAATGTCATTAGAGTGCTACCAATGGGTAGTTTCTCTACACCCCTGTAACACTCCAATTTAACTTAGATCAGATTTACTAAATGTATTATAATGTACAGTTGTAAATAGCAATAAATAAATATTAAAAAAAAAAAAAATAATATGTCGTTTTATACATATTTTGGCCACAATTAATTTTTTGTATTATATTTTTTAATTATATTGACAATCAATAGTTTAAAAATTAATTCCGCTAAAAAAAATACTAAATTTCATCATAATTAATTATATAATTTTTAAGAAATATATAATGGTTCTCGCATGGAGTCACTTCCAAACACGGTGATGTATTATACATTTGTAACAGCATCCCTATCTCCGAGAAAGGCCGGGGGACTTCTCTTTGACAAAGCTCTTCTCAGAACTTAATGATGGGCAGACAGCAGACAGCTCTTTCTTCTACTTCCCCCACCCGTCCAGAAAAAGTTTTGAGATTGATGAGCCTGTCTACAGCGATTCATTTTTCTTCATTATGTTTTATACATGCTATTCTCTCTTTCATATTACACTACACAACCACATAGCTGTCGAACTAACCACATATGTATACATAGACATATGTAGTATATATATGATTAGATACCAATGTACATCATCTAGCACTGATAACACTAGAACTGAATTCGTCACCTAAACTTGCATGAAAAGTTGAAAATACATTTTAAACATATTATGATTTTAATATGGAAAAATGAAATAGACAAAACAGCATATGCTTGATATCAACGTATAAATAGATACAGGATTTTCGCAAAAAACATTCAAATAACACTAATTTTTTTAATGCACAATTTTGCATGCTTTGAGTTTTTCTGCACCAAATTGAAAGCTTTGAGTTTTTTTTACTGCACAAAATTGCAGGAACAATTTAGACTAATACTTCTATGGAGATATTTTTATGAGACCAAAACATTTAAATAAGATGAGTGGGGTGAATAAATAGAGGGAAAAAATATGAAAATAACAGGAAGTGAAAAGGCCGAAACGTTACAAAAATGTCTAAAAGATGTATATGTATGAAATAAAATTGTTCGCAAACAGAGTCAATAAAATTTTTTATTCTTATATAGTTAAATATTATACAATGTGGGCTGTATGAGGCTAATACTTTTGGGCAACTGAAAACATCTCTCTAGAATAAGGTTGTTACAGAGAACGTTGAGTGTTATTTATTTTAATTTGGATTCCCAGTCCTCCTCAAGCTCTTTACTCTTCTGTCTGGCTTTGTTGTGACTAGAAGGGATTTTTTTCACTTATTAGTATATTATATTACCTATGTACATTATATTTATAAATTACATTATATGACATTAAGTTTATTAATATTGTATATTAAATAATAGAGAGAGAAATACTTTATTTTTCTATGCTGCCTAAATAAATCAGGTTGCTATCTCACACAGCATACTTATCAATCCGTAATCGGACATATATAAATTACACATACGTGGTATAATAAAAAAAAAAGAGATACAATAATAAGATATAATAAACAAATTTTTTTCTCCTACAGTTTCCTTTTACATTCAACTTCGGTCTGTACAACAAATACAAATGTTTCGATTCATTCCTATTTTTCCTTCTCATTTCTGCTCCTCCAATTTCACCCTTTCACAATTTTTTTATTCACCCGATCAACAAATTCGCTCTCCGGAATTCACCCTCCTAGATCCTTTTCAGTGACCTGCTAAACTAATTCAATATTAGACGGTAATGTGAGATCAGACCATAATAGATTAATTTTTATTAATATATTCTTGTTTGAGAGTGGTTTAGTTTATTTAATTTTATAAATTAAAGTAATAATAATTTTATAAAATAAATTTACTTTTTTTTCTCAACTTTATTCTTTTCAAAACGTTTCCACTTCCAAAAAACTTCCAACGTTTCGACCCTCAGGTCACTTTCAAGGATACCTTTAATTTGTTGTCATTTTCTTTTTTAAAATTCTTAAAAATGCCGGTTAGTTGCCTTTGTCCCATCTATAACTTCTTCTATATAATTCTTTCTTAAATTTAAAACTTTTTCTAACCACTTCTCTTCTTTCTTTCATTTACATTAGCAAACCTTAAAACAGAACCAGAAGGTTATTAGCCGGCATTTTTAAGAATTTTAAAAAAGAAAATGACAACAAAATAATGGTATCCTTGAAAATTACCTGAGGGTCGAAACGTTGGAAGGTTTTGAAAAGAATAAAGTTGAGAAAAAAAGGATCAAATTTGTTTTAAAAAAAAATGAAATAATTATAATGATTATTGCAGAATTTGGATGTATTATACACATTTTAAGTTTTTACTGTACATTTTTCTGATTTTTACTCTATCAAAATCCGGTTTATAAACAAGCTACTAATTTTACCCGTCCTTATTCTCTAGGAAATACAACCCGTACAGTCCATCGGAGATAGTATGGACCTATAGGTGAATAAATATTTTTTTGAAGTTCTTGGGGTTCGATCAGTATTAAAACAACTATATTATGGCAACATTTCGAGAGGTCACCCCAATATAGTTGTTTTATTATTGAGTGATCCTCAAAAATATGTAGTCAATAAAAAAGTTATCAATATATATATTACTACCCGTTTATAACACTAGGATACCCCTGCAAACGTAAAAAAAAAAATTGATAGTATATACTTTAAGTAGCAATCAATATAAATACTGTAGTACATAAACTAATCAGTGATAAACAAAAAAAGAAATTTCATTCATTCAAAAATACATATGGAATTTATATTGTAAATTTCATTATTTTCTGTTGTTATTTTGTTGCTACTATAATTCGTTTGATAATTTCCAGACTAGTACGTATGTCAGAATCACTGCTTCCAAGGATATTCCAACCATGAATACGTATACAGAAAAAAATAAATATACAAAATACTAATCAGTAACGAAGTTTTTTTTTTTTATTGTTCTATATTAGTAATAAAAAACCGTAATCTCTTTGTTGTATCAGGGCCAGTTTAAAGCTTTGCGTACACCCATAAAACTCTTATTGTTCTATACTCTTAAAAAAATAATTAAAATATCGAATGATACAAAGATTTTTATGTAATAGATATTAAAAATTGGGAATTCTTGAATCAAAACGAAAAATAACAGTGCGTTTACAGTGATTATGAGATCTAAACCATTTTTATAGTGTACCTCATCAATAAAATCTCGTCAAGAAAAATTAGGCATGTTGAAGAAAAAGTATAATTTTATATTTATTTATTTAATGTGATTTACAACTGTACAATAAGTAAATATGTTGTATTTTTCATTTAAACTTGAAACTCTTGGGAAGGAACCACCCATTGGGAGTACTTCAAGTATTAGTTTAAATTAGAAGTTCCCGTGATCAACTTCTCTTCAGACGCCTCGGAGGATTATCAGGGATTGTTAAGGATGAATGATTAAGAATTAATGGGTTAGGATGGTTAAGGAGTTTGGAATGAAAAGATTCATACCTGTTTTGGGCCAAATCTGCAACGAATGGGATGTTAAGGTCTTTTTGGATGAGTTTATTTGAAACGTAATAAGCAGTATCAAGGATTTTACGTAGGATTTTGGGTTGTAAGGATTAGATGGTTTGGTAGAGCCCCAGAGCTAAATTCTAATTTTTTTTGTAGTGAATGGGAATTTTAGAGCGTTTGTCAAGTAAGTGTTGTAGCAATCGGAATCTACGAGCAGTTTCTTGTCGTTTCAGTCTTGTGTGTGGATCCCAAGTAAGTCTCTTGTCAAGATGGAGTCCTAAGTATCGAATCTGTTCAACTGGCGTTAGTGGGGTATTTAGAAAAGGTGATCCGATGGGATATGGCAGGATTTATTTTGATTCTCCAGTTTTGACACCAATCTTCAATAGATGTTATGTATGTCTGTAGTGTTTGTGATGCATTAGTTGGGTCGTTGTTTACAGACAGTATATATGTGTCATTAGCGTATGTGTTTAGGACTATGGTGGGTGGGTTGGGATGTCAGCTGTATAAACCGTATAAAGAATGGGACCTAAGATACTACCTTGAGGAACACCGGCGGACTGAGAAAAGAGAGATGAGTAGGCTAGGTTATGATTTACTTTAAAGGTTCTATCAGAGAGGTAGGAGCGGATTAAAAGGAAATATGTAGGGAAGTATAATTTAATCCATGATTTTAGAACGCTCAAAAAAATAAATCAGCAATGAAGAACTAGTAGCAAATTATGTATCCTAATATTTCAGTAGCACATAATCAAATAAAAACAGGTACAGTAGTGGTTACAATAAAAAGGAACGACAACTGTTAAAGTCATATACAGCCACAGATGTGATTAAACCTAGGAGGGTATTGAACGCAAAACGTTCTCAAACCAGGACACTCACTCAAATGTGCTAAACCATCATGTCCACCACTGGGTATTTAAATATGATTTAAAAAAATTTCGGTTAGCAGTTTGAACCGGTTAACCGGTTACACTTCGATGGGCAAAGCGAGTGGTGAGACATGGGCAGTGATTGGTTCTGGTGGTTAGATGCCGGTGTGATTGTCGATGATTGATGGATTGATGATTGCATGTCACTTGGGACTAGGGCGTTCCCGATTCCCTCAGCAGTCAGAGGGAAACGACGAGTTGAAGGCAGGATATTTCAAAACTGACAACCGACCATGTCCTGCTAAGCTTAATGTATTTTTTTAAAAATTTATTGATTATGCCATGAAGTGGAGGGGGGGGGGTTGAAAATGAATTATAAAATTACCTACTTTATTAAATTACCAGATAAAAGCACCGAATCTAAAATAAATATATACTACACGACGGTGGGTTATCAGGTCAAACATAAAACACACTTTAAATCACATTTATAATATTCTGTTTTTTCACTGTTTATATTGAGGGGTTTAAAAAAAAACTGGGTTGCATAGGGAATTTAAGTGCATTCGCTCGCTTTGAGGCAAAACGTACGAGAATGGCGTTCCGGTACATATCGTTCGAAAAAATATGATCGTTAAAAAGAAATTCAGAATTAATTTAAACACTCATATGGCTTCTAACTTGTTACACACCACGTAAAAAAACAATCTGCAGGCCGTAAAGTTCCATTCTAATTTTTTTTTCAAGCCAATTATAATTGTAGGGCTGTAATTTAGAATTCCTCCATCTCTATAAGGGGTTACTACATACAGGACTACTTTTTTGGATACTGCCCTTCACAGTCCATTTCCACAGAAGATACGTAGGTCTTTTTCAAGGATACGTATATACATAAAGAGTGTAAGACTGGGTTGAAGCCCCTTTATTATCAAAAGTTTTCAGACATTCAAAATGAATTTTGGGGTCATCTAGTCTAGTGAATTAAGCTTCTTATCTAGTCAATTTTGTATGTTTTTCCAGTTTTTCTCCAGCAGATTTAACTCTCTATGTCTATATATGTATATTAGCAATGAGTAGTGTAATAAAAAAACAAAACGGGTTGTTCATAATGATTGATGGATTAATACTATTTATACTTCAATGTTTCACTAACGTTTTATCCACCACAAGCACTTAAATAATTCTTGCCGTTGCCTTCTCCGAGCAAAAGTTTAAGCAAACGACTTGAAATTCTCATACAAGACTAAAATACAGGGAAATAAACGTCGATTCCTACTTTTACAACACTTCTCGTCCCTTTTTCAAATTAATTTGTTTCTTTTTACTGTAAGAGGGCAATTGTTTTTTTTAAGTGTACCGAATTCATTATTTTTTGTTATTACTTTTACTTTTCTCTTTTATTAAGAAGCATTATTCTAATCTATTTATTTTATCATTTTTTTCTTTTAATTATAATATTGTATATAGTTAGGGGTGTCTTTTGTCCCCGCCCCTCACAATCAACTGTTAAAAAATATATATAATAAAACGGTTATATCAATCATGTTAAAGGTATATGAATGGGTAGTTTCTCCACAAATCTTAAATTTGTGTAAAATTATCACATTTACTTGTATTTTTATCTTAAATACAGTTTTAAATTTCAATAAATTTTATACATTTAAACACATCTTAACTGAATTTTCATATTTCTCTCTGAAAAAAGTTTTTACTTAATTCATATCGGACTTAAAAAGTTTACAATCGTACATATTGTGCTAGAATAGGTTGTAGGTTTTTAAAAATATTATGAAAAAAAAATCAGGTTGTTGGTCAAGATAAACCTCAAATCCTCAAATTAAAGCCAATAAAACTGAAAGATATTTGAAAATTATACCTAAAAAAGAGATTATAATAATTGAAAATGATATTCCAGTCTTAATTAAATAAAAATAAAATTTTATCAACTTTAAGGTAACACGTATCTTAATATTTCGACAAGCTATCTGGCAATATAAATTTATGACATATTTAACGGATAACTTCTGGAGGAGGGTTAAAAATATTAGTTATTTTATGATTTGTTTTCCAATAAAAATTTAAGTATCCAATCAGAAGGTATATTTCTCCTTTTCGCGACTCTCACTACCACTTGTAGGCCACACCCGATAACACTAGCGTTTTAACGTCCACGGAGTAATGCTATCTCATAAGAAGCTATGTCAATATCGATAGTAGAATCAAATAATTTTACGAAACATTCCTACAAATACAAAATGAATAATCGGGCTTAGGGAATCCTGTTTGATAAATTAATTTTTAACTCTTCCCAGACACCAGTAATGAATCGATTTAATAATAATTTTCTCAACAAATAAAAGAATATTTGCATTCGGAAAATAGAAAATCTTCTTCTTTTTTTTTTTTTTTAAAGATCCCAAGTTAATTTAAATTCTTTACACAAATATCTTTTAAACCTTATATCTCAAGAAGACACCTTAAAATTTGTCAAAGTTATTAAATTTCTTTCTTAAACATCCAAGATATTTGGTAATAGTGTATATTTTGTACGTAAGAAAATTTTAATTGATGTAATAAAAATAGAAATACTTATAATTAACTTGGACAATTAGTATACAGCAGGAAAACAAATTTAAGGACTTTAATAAATAAATTTTAAGGTGTCTTCTTGATGGTCTGAGGGCCGAAACGTCGGAGGAAAATTAGCAAAGTTGAAATATAGGGGTCAACAGATATTTTTTCTCAAGCAAAAAATTAATCCATAATATATTAATAAACTAATGATGAAAAAACTTTTTAATGAGTCATCAAACAACTAATTAGGTAAATTTGTTGGATTCAACCACACGCTTGAAATAATTTCAATTAAACGGATCATTAGACAGGAAGCACTGACAATTAATTAATTAAAATCATTTAATTCGTCATGACATCCCCTTTGCAGTTGTTTGAGGTTAAATTGATTAGTAACATTAATTAAAAAATAAAGAAGCAGATCCATTTTAAAACTACACTTGCCTTTTAGCTCCACTTATCTTTAGTCTCTTTTTATTTTTAGTATTCATAAAATTTATTTATTCGTTTCAGAATTAACTGCTAAGGAGGAATAGCTGATGATTGTACGTCAACCGTTTGGATGAAGTTCGTAATCCTATTAGGGAAACTTTATTCATTAGCAGTTTCCACAAACTTCGAAAGGTTGTATCTGCTTCATCAACTTAAAATGTGATAATTTTCCCACTTTGGGCATGATTTCCTACTTAATTAATAACTCTAATCCTATATAGATCCTAATACCTTTTATTCTCTTTAGCGGGAAGAAAAAAGTGAAACGGAAAATGTGAAAAAATAAAGACTGAAAAGAAAATAGAAAACCGTTTTCCTAAATATATTTGCTTAGAAGGCAGCTCCTCTTCAAACTAATGGAATTTCCTGACCGGAGTTAAATGACCATGACTTTCATCACCGTTGAAGATTGGGTCCCTCTAATTGAGTAACATTTCAAGGTATTTTATTAATAGATAATTAATAAAATGCAAATTTTAGAGAAGAATCTTATAGAAAAAATAACCAAGCACTTTATTCTACAACAAAATTAATGTACAAAAAAGCAAACTTATTTCAAAAAGACCACTTTGAATAAATAAAGTTGGAGGTGACCAAGGGTCACGATTGTTTTATTCACGCCGTTTTCCATTTGAGTTCCTTTTTCAAAGCTGCTCACATTGACTAATTTTGTTTATTTAAGTCACCTCTTCCCGTTTAAATAAATTGTTGAATGGTAAGTACCATCGCTAGACCGGAGCCATGGGGAGGGGGGGTATACGAAGGATTCCCTTCAATAGTATTTGGAGTTATGAACTCTTGACAGATTGTGACATGTCATACATCGACTATAACTCTCTGGAAGTTATTGTTTTAAAGATAAGATAAGTAAGAAAAACAAAAATACTATTTATTGATAGCCAACGTTTCAATCTGCAATGGAGGTTTTCTTCAGGACTAAATATACAAATTAGGCAAACCTTTTTTATTTATTTATTGATAAAATACATTTAGTAAACTTGAAATACGAGTATCATAATGGTATGGTACAAGCATGTTGAGAAACTACCCATTGATAGCACTCTAAAAACATTTTTACAATATAAGGTCTCGAGACCATCTTCTTTTCAAACGCCTAGCAGAATTGTCTGGAATGAAAGAGGAAGCAAGTAGAAACTAATGGGTTTGAGCGATTAGGGAGTTTATAATGGAAGGATTGATACCTGGTTCGGGCCAGATCGGTTACATAGGAAACATTAAGGTATTTATAGATAATTTTATTTGTGACAAATTAAGAAGCATTAAGGATTTTGGATTGTAAGGATTGAATACGAGAGGAATTCGAAGGGTCAGTGGAACCCCAAAGCTCAACTCCGTATGTCCAGATAAGTCTTATTATTGTCATGTATATCAGTCTTTTGTAATGAATTGGAAGTTTAGACCGTTTGTCTAGTAAGTGCTGTAATAGTCGGAATCGACGCGCAGTTTCCTGTCTTGTATGAGGATTCCAAATTAATCGTTTGTCCAGCTGTAGTCCAAGGTTGCGGATCTATTCTACAGGGGTAAGAGCAACATTATTAAAGAATATTGTAGTCAGTCGGCAGGTTTACGACGAAGGGTAAAGGAGATTTGATGGGATTTGTTGGAATTTATCTTAATCCTCCAATTACGACACCATTCTTCGAGGGATGTGATATGGGATTGGAGAGTTTGGGATACAATTAAAGGTTTATTATTAACTGCGAACACACATGTGTCATTGGCATAAGTGGTGAGAGTTTGTTGGGATGTCTGCTGTATAGGATAATAAGACGGTGTAGAAGATGAGACCGAGGATACTACCTTGGGGAACACGAGCGGACTGAGAAAAGAGGGATGAATAGGTTTACTTGGAATAATCTATCAGTGAGAAAGGAACGGATGATGTGAAAGTATGTGGGAGGTAGGAATTTATGGAGTTTGTAAAGTAGTACTGGGTTCCAAACTCGATCAAAAGCCTGTTCTACATCGAAAAAAGACTCCTGCGCAGTACAATCCGCATTCCAAAGAAGACGAAACAACGTCCACTACACAATGACATCGGCAAAACTAATGTAAAGATATAGAATTTATTAAATATAAATAATATATATATATGAAGGTAGAAGTGCAAAAGACATAAAAACTAAGTTTGTCGTTAATAGGATATAGGAATAGTCGAAAACTATTTTATCTTTTTGTATAAAATATAAATTGTAAAAGGAAGTACATCTTAAAATGTGATACAAAAATTCACTTATCATGAATCGTCTACAAGTTGCTCTGTGGCAAGCTGTGAATATATCGATTGTGGATTACTAGCCGCTGTGAGTCCTTTGTTTGACACTACTTGTTGTGAAGTCTTTGTTGTAATCACTTGGCTAGTGTTCTTTGTTCTCACTACAGTTTGAACGTTTTGTGTCATATATACCGTAACAAATAACACAGTAAAAAAAATATATTCGTGTTCACCCGTTCAATAATACTGTTACTATACCAACGGTTGTTTAAGAATTATCAGTGCAAGAAGAATCGGAATCGCGCTCGACCGCCAGATTTTTTCTCAATTAAGTGGGCCCATCTTATGTTAGTTCGACCCTGTAAGGTTCTCAAACCTGCAGAGTTGACTCAGACTACTCTAACAGAATAAATACTTATCTGTTACAGCCGGATTTGAACCTGGATGCTTGTCGTTAGTAGCGCACTGCCTTACTACCGAGCAGCCCCGCTCCCTAAATTAGTACATTCCATAGACATAATGAATAAAAATAAATAAATTATCAAAAAGTACAATTCTTACATGGAGTAAAATCTTATTCATCATTAACTTTTGTTTTTATTTATGTAGCATTGTTAGATATGAAATCTATTTTGCATAAAATTCTTTATTTATAATCTTAAATAATTTCCTGAGACTGGTTAATGTTATTTAAATAAATAATTGAAATTTTATCCATTATAGTCGTCTGACGTTTCGGCCAATTCGGCCATTCTCGGGACAATCTATCACAAAACAGCTTTTATTACATCGATGATCCTCAACAATTTAAAATACTTAACAATATTGTTTATAATTTATCTTACCTGAATACAATTTTTGAACTAAATAATTTTAAAACACAACTTCATGCAGGCTATTCTGCCCAGGTCAATTCAACAATTTCTCAATGAAACATTAAAACATTAGGTAAACATATATTTTTTGTTAATAAGCATATCCTAAATAATGTCTAATTACCTAATTAGTCAATTTTCACATTAAAACAAAAATTTAAATTCTTTATCACAGTCACTTATTGTTAAAATGTATCACAACAATGCTTGTAACCTTCCCTCCACTCAGATCAAGCATTAAAATTATTTATTATAACTATATTTTTGTTATTTTTCCTCTTGATGATGCGTACCACAAACGAAGCAACTATACCTTAATCCCTTCTTTACAAAAATCCTTTATGTGTAGTAAAGAAGCTTGTTTTTAATTTTATTTCCTCAGTAAGTTTTGAGATGGAGAAATGCCGAAATCGCTGGCCTTTATAAGGATATAGACTTGGTCAAGTTTATCAAGATAGGACGACTTCGATGGGCTGGGTCGTCGTATGTATGATTCATTGATTATTATGATTAACGTCGCACGTATGAATGATTCGGCGATACCCAGGAAGATGCTGTCCGGAAAGATGCATGGACAAAGAAAGGGTGGCAGGCCAATTGTGACATCGGATGCACGGGCTCTACTGGGAGTTCGAAACTGGAGAGTTGCTGTAGCTAATCGTATTGACTGACAAAAGCTTTCAGAGGAGGCCCAGTTTCGGTGACGGGATGTAGCGCCATCTATGTATGTAGTAAGTATTGAGATCATGACTAAATAATGAAAAGAATTAAAACTATAATTTAAACAATAAAAATGTATGTTAAAAGTAACCATGTAATACCTAATTGCCTATTGATAATTTACACTAACTTTAAACTATGACAGCATTTCAGAAAATTAATTATCTTTTATTTTGTTTCTATATGGCTATAATATGGGAGGTTTGTGGAAACATTGAATATTGAGGAACAAACATCAACATTTTAGAATTTAGCTCAACAACATTAAAACGTACAGATCAACTTCCAAAGGTGCAAATTTGGGGAGTAATTCCAAAACTTGCAATATTGTGCTACATAAAATTATCATTACTAGAAGGTAGCACCCTTGATTCAAATTTTTGTCGATGTTTTACTGAATTTGAAGCTAGTTAACAAAAGACACAGATAGCTCAAAAATCCGGTCTCCAGTTTTATTATCTGATCATTCGGTAATGATTCAATTAAAAATTATATTCATGATTTTTTAATATTTTCATAGCAACTAATAAAGTTATTGCAACAGGCGATCGCTTTGTCACGGGGTTCCTGGAGAGCCTTGTGTGGGTTCGATTCCTACCTGTTTCAGTTTGTATGAATATTAACTGAACTAGGTATGAATAGTGGTAGTAGTCCTTTAGAATCAAATTAAAATCTAGATCGGTGTGCACGTCACACAACTTTTGCTTTAGGCAAAAATTTCTCCTCAAATATGGCAAATAGGACAGATTGAGTTAGGACACAGGAACTTACATACAATTTTCTGTGTTAGCTTTCATGGATGACCTGGTCTTGCTGGCTTCCAATGACCGAGACCTCCAATACAACATAAATGTTCATAATGAGGAAATGGCTACGATAAACATGAAAATTAACCCGGAAAATACCAAATATATAAGCTTAGGGAAGAAACCCCGGAAAATACAGAGGATAATCAGCGTGAATGGAGAAAGACAAGAGCAGGTCGATAATTTCAAATATCTAGGTGGTCATCTCAACGAAAACGGCTACATTGATCAGGGAGGTTGCTACAACTGGAAGAGTATGGTTCGAAGGGGTTTCCTGGGTAAAAGGGTGTTGACGAGAAAATCTAAATTGGTGATTTATAAATCGACGTTCCTCTCTATCCTTTCCTACTCTTCCAAATCGTAAACCCTGACCTCAAAACACAAGAGTAGGGTCCATTCCATGGATGTGCGTTCGTAAGGAGGAAGGACACGACGAGATAAAGTGCGGAACAGCACCATACGGACTGGCCTCGGAGTTAAACGGGGAGCATCCTAGAGGAGCACAAGCTAAGGTGGTTCGGAAACCTCCTTAGGGTGGACCAGCAAAGAATTGCCAGGACTCGCGTGGAGGGAAGAAAGCCAAGCGGAAGACCGCGTATTCCCTGGAAGGAGAGTGGTAAGAAGGCATTCAGGGGACGGGTTATGAACTGAATTAGGAGAAGAGAGATGGTCCAAGAACAAGGCTTCTGGTCCAAGCTCTACAAATCGTAACCTCACACTATGCAAGCGGTGAAGGGGATAAAATGATTATGATGATGATGATGATATTGCAATAGAAATATGTGAAGGAAATACTTTTCCTTACTTTTATATTTCATGTATAATTAACTTTTTTTTAATCATTTATTTATTATTATTTACAACTGTATAACATATATATAAAAAGTAAATTTGCTGTAGGTGAGATAGTGACATGATATATACATGTGCAGAATTTACCCATTGATAGAACTATAACAGATATAGAGGCCATCTTCTTCTCAGACGCCTAGGAGGATTATTAGGTAATGAAGGATAAGCCAGGTTAGAAACAAGTGGATTTGGGTGGTTGGGAAGTTTTCCTTGGAAGGAATGGTATCTGGTTTTGGCCAAATCGGCAAATATGGGATATGGAGGTTATGATGGATGACTTGATTTGGGACAAAGTAAGGAGTGTTAAGGATTTTACTAAGGATTTTGGACTGTAAGGATTGGAT
>NW_027112191.1:43262-44870 GCF_000696795.3 Halyomorpha halys | reverse complement strand
TAAATTATATTATTGAATATTGATATATTCAGTATATGGGTGCGTATTTCGTCACTTCTTTAACTACTAAGGTATTTTATGGTCGATATTATTTCTTCTTAAATTTTTGGCTATACAACGGTGTATTACACTCTATATTAATATTCTTATTTCCAGAAATTTGTTTTCAACCTCAAAAAATATTTGTATTTCAGTCGATTACTTAATTATTTTCTATATTTTATTAATCATTTTTTTATTAAATAAATCAAAAATTCGTATCTCTTTTTGTCTCAACACTTTATTTTTCACCAGTCCAATAAAAAGTTTCGGCCATTCTAGCCATCCTCAAGGACATCTTCAATATAATTTCTTCCTCACATTAATTTAAAGTTTCTGTTGCAGGCTATTCTACCCAGGCCATTTTCTTTATTATAAGTTAAAAGCCTATTTTTAAAAATTTTAAATCATTAATATTTAATTTTTCTTATATAAGATTATCAACAATCAATACACTACCATATAACCCAGGTTATATGTTCAAGACATTGAAATAATATAATTAAAATAATTTTTTTATTAATAATTACTATGGAACATGGTTACTGAAAATTGAAGGTAACTTAGAAGCAATTTTGAAAATTAGGCCCTTAGTCCCAGTTGACTATTTCTATGGGGGTGAGACCAACCTGATATTAAATAACCTTTAAAATAAGGTTCTAAGAATCGCCGATGCACCTTGGTTTGTAGGAAATAGCCAATTGCATCGAGAACTGCAAATAGAATCAATAGACTTCATTAAAAAACGGATCAGAAAATTCCACTCCCAGTTACCGGCAGTTAAAGGAGCAGTAACTTATAACCTGGGAAAACCAACCTCATCCCGAAGACTGCTGCAAGACATCCTGTTATAAATTTTATATTTATCTATTTCTATTATTGTCATTACTAATTTTTTTTTCTTCGTCTTATTCTCAACTTAACTTGGTCCTTAACATCATTAGAAGTCAGTTAATTATATTAAATCTGAAACGTCTTAGTTTTTGTTATTAATCTTCCTTTTTTTTTTCTCATCTGAAGAATCTATTTATTTATTTATTAATTTTTTTATTTATATAGTTTTGGTTCTACAATTATATTCGTTCATAAACACACGGATTATTTTGACCCAGAGGGCTTAATACTCCGTATTTCCTTTAAAAACTAGCATCCGAAATTTTTCTAGCTCATAATTAATCCGCTTTCTTTATACTTCAGATATATAAATAGATTAGTGGAAATAATAATAATGAAATATAATTGTTTTATCATTAATTGAAATATTTATATTTTAGTGAGTTTTGAGGCCAGTTGAGTATAAATTGCAAAAACTACTGCAAGAGAAGTAGTGGGTTGTTCAGTTGTACTCCTCTGCTACTGTCAAAGTGTCAATCGAAGGTCAGCTCGAAACTGGCTCCCTTTCCAAGGTGTCGTCCCAGTTCTTGAATTTTTTAAAACGACGTCGAACCAGACCTTCCCCTTCAAAGTAGTAAATATTAAATATAATAAGAGAAAGTCTAACGTGCCTATGATATTTCTCAGTGAATAAATTTTAATAATTTTATAAAACTAAATATTTTTAAAATATAA
>NW_027112191.1:26342-43057 GCF_000696795.3 Halyomorpha halys | reverse complement strand
ATAATTTACCATAGTAATTCAAATTATGAAGAAGATGGTCAGGGAATCGGTCACAAGAAAACAAAAAAAGTTAACAACTATTTGCCGACATTTCGCCCCAGTTTGTAGAGCTTCATCAGAAAGAGATGCAAGAAACAACGAGAAGAAAAAAGAAACATAAACATGCGAGATGGCAACACTGAGGAACAGATAGAGAGGTTACGTTTGGTGTGGTTGTTATTGTGAAATACTTTCGAGCTGTGAATGTTGTTTTTATTTTTGTTGTATGTGCTTTAATTACTGAGGATAATATTTTAGTTATTACCAGGTGGTCAAAGACACTTTATTTTATGTGAAGAAGAGCGGTGCCACATAGACGAAGTCAGACAGACAATTGAGGTGAACTTAAACATCAGTTCTCTATTTCGTAATTTTTATCGAAGTGAACTAATTATTTGTTGTATTGTAATTAGTTTTTGACTTGAAATTATTGTTCCAAGGCAATAAAGTACGTTGGATTGAGCAAATATTTGAGTCCCACTAATACTAATACTTTGTCATTTAAAAACTATTAACCCCTAACATACTTATTGAGTATTTATAAATTAATTTCTCATTTAACCCATGGAATCCTCACACAAGACTGTAAAGACAGGAAGCTGCATGTTGATTTTGACTATTAGAGCACTTACTGGACAAACGGTCTAAACTTCCAACACATTACGAAAGATTGATCCACATGACTGTAATAAGGCCGATATGGACATATTGGGTTGAGCTTTGGGGCTCCATTAAACCTTCAAATTCCTCTCGTATCCAATCCTTGCAATCCCAAATCTTTCTTAAAATCTTCAATGTTCCTTACCATGTCACAAATAAAATCATACATAAAGACCTTAATATTCCATATGTAACCGATCTAGCCCGAACCAGATATCATTCCTTCCATTACAAATTCCCTAACCAACCAAACCAACTAGTTTCTAACCTTGCTTCCTCTTCCATTCCTGACCATCCTCCGAGGCGTCTGAAAAGAAGATGAGCACGAGACCTGCTAATGTAAAATGTCATTGGAGTGCTACCAATAGGTAGTTTCTCTACACGCCTGTAACACTCCATTTTAATTGAGATAAAAATCATTTAACCCAAAATATATGAGAATGGCTGCTAAATATATGAGATCTTCATTCTACAAAAGCTTGTAGACAGTAATAAGAAGAAAACAAATTTAACAAATAAACTCTTTTGAATATTTTCTGTAGCCGTTTTGTTGTTGCTATTATTGTTCAAATGTTTGATTCATTGTATGAACTTTTTTTTTCATCATAGGTTTGATTAGCAAATCTTACTCATTTACGCAACCTACGTTATACGTTTTAAACAGCTCAAGAACCGTTACCGGAAAAATTTGCTTCCGGGTTTCCTACCGGAAAATCACTTGGTAAATTTGTTAGTTTTTATATGATCTATTTAACTACACATAACTCCAATAGGCGGCATATTGATTTATATTTTTTTTTTGTGAAGTTTCCGAAACCGGATAGTTATTAAAAACATGAATATTTGATATTTATTTATTTTTTTGTATTAACATTCGCTTTGTCTTCAAGGTGAAATTTTTAGCATGCTAGGTAAGACATAGAGCAAAAACAAAGGACAATGAAGATTTTTCCACTCTAGCTAATGAACTATTAATCCACTAATAACAGCATTTATTAAAAAAAAATCTTATTGCATTATATAATAGTAGAATTGTGAAAAGTAATAAGTTAATAAACTTATTCAGAGCTATTTTCGGCTCAGGTCACCGGGACTCAATAAGACTCGCCATGGAAATCCTTCACGTATCAGATATAGACGAAAGTTATGATTTTCCTGGAAACACGTTCTTCCACTTCCTTTCACGAGTGTTGGGGTGTCCATATACACAAAAAAATCTATAGTCTTGCTTATAAATTTTTTAAATCACTTTATTAACAAAGTAACAAACATGATTTTATTCATAAAGTACGAATAATTCGAATCATTAAATACTGCATCTCTGACGAATAATGAGTTTCGAAAAAAATAATAAATGCCGATTTTAATTTATTGTTAATGATGATTTATTAAGATTTAAATTTAGTAAGGATTTAGTAAATTTCATAATAGTTTTAACTAAACTAAAAGTTAATTTATTTCAATATGTTGATTTAGAATCGATATAATTGTATCTAATGAATTCAGGCGAGAATCCTTGTCCAATAAAAAAGAGGCACGATAATGGAGTGATCCAAGGATTTACAATAATCAAATTAATTAAAAGGTACCTCGGGGTAAATGAACCTTCAATATTCTTCCTAATGGTCTGAAAAAAAAAAGAAAAAAGAAAGAAGAAAAAATCCAATAAAAGGATTCTCTCTTGGCTGTTAACTGTACCACTGTTAAACCTATTTAGGAATGACGTGGATACCGTAGGTTTATATTTTCCCTTTTTCTTCGGAATTTATATGATGCATCATATGTAAATTATCTTTTGAAGGTGTGGGGATTATAAGGCATATCTGGACATACGGAGTTGAGCCTTGGGGCTCCACTAAACCTTTGAATTCCTCTCGTATCCAATCCTTACAATCCAAAATCCATCGTAAAATTCTCAATGATATCATATACAAAGACCTTAATGTTCAATTTTTAACCGATCCAGCCTGAACCAGATATCAATCCTTCTGTTATAAACTCCCTAACCATCTGAACCCTCTAGCTTCTAGCCTTGCTTCTTCCTCTATTCCTGACAATCCTCCGAGGCGCCTGAAAAGAAAGTGGCCTCGAGACCTTCTAGTGTAAAAATATGAATAGAGTGCTTCCAATGGGTAGTTTCTCTACATGCCTATATCACTCCACTTTTATATTACAGCAAATTTACTTAATGTGTTTTATGTAAACACAGTTGTAAATTGCAATAAATAAATAGAAAAAAAAAGTTATGGAATAATACGTAGAGCGCAAGGCAGTCTCGGAACGCCAGCCAGTGGGCACAATTAAACGAATATAAAATTATATATCAATAAGAAATATCAAAAATGAGAAGTGCTTGCTGTCATAAGGTTCCTTCTTGCGGAATTTCTGGAGGAAATTTTTGCACGGATCAAGAATGTATAGTACTATGATGAATTAAGTGAATGTGTTGAAGTGGTGTTGCGAGTTTAATGAAGGAAGAACGAGCATGAGCAAATGAGTGGAGGACCATCAATTGCAACTTAAAATCAAGTGAACAAACGACTAATCTGTAATCCTCACACAAGACAGGAAACTGCACGTTTCGACGCATTTCGACTATTACAGCACTTGACAATTATAAGGCCTATCTGGACATAAGGCGTTGAGCTTGGGGCTCCACTTAACCTTCGAATTCCTCTCGTATCCAATCCTTACAATCCAAAATCCTGCGTAAAATCCTAAATGCTCCATACTTTGTCACAAGTCATACTTAAATCATCCATAAACACCTTAATGTTCCATTTGTAACCGATCTAGCTCGAACCAGATATCAATCCTTCCATTACAAACTCCTTAACCACTCAAACCCATTAGTTTCTAATCTTGTTTCCTCTTTTATTCCAGATAATCCTCCGAGGCGTCTGAAAAGAAGATGGCCTCGTGTCGTTATACTGTAAAAATGTTTTTCAAGTGCTACCAATGGGTAGTTTCTCTACATGCTTGTAGCATACCATTATGATTTTCTCAAATTTACTTGATGTATTTTATGTACAGTTGTAAATATCAATAAATACATTTTTAAAAACTGTTAGAGACCGCCGATTGAAAATGGATGATATATAGATGATTGCGATGTTTTCCAGATCTTTGATACACGAATTTCAGAGCCATTAAAATATCAAAACCTGTGCTCAAGATTTGATCCAAAACAACTAAAAGATCCAATAGCGACTGGTGCTAAAACATGGGTGGCTCGATACACCCCTTAGAAAAAAAGTGACCACAGTGGCAACACACTGGTTCCCCAACCTTCCAAAAACTTCAAAACCTCAATTTCGTCCAATCATTGCATCCCTGTTTCGGGACCGAAAAGGTATAATTTTGATTGATTTTACTCCTTATGGGAAGACGATACTGTGATGCCCCACAAAAGCTCAAGAGAATAATACAATGAAAACGGAGAGGAATGTTGGCGAAGGGAGTGTATTTGTTGCAAGACAACACCCGCTCGCAAATGACTAGCGCCACAAAGGAGCATTTGAACTCGTTTGGTTGAGACATATTGAATCTGCTTGGTTGATCTTCCTTACTCCCCTGACTTAGTGCCTAAAGATTTTAATCATTTCACCTTCTTGAAATGTGGTTGGGTAGAAAATCATTTCGAACCGATTAGTAGGTGAAACAAAAAAAAAAAAACTATACTATATGTCAGTTACAGTTACTTAGAATGAGAAGGCGATTATGTGGAAAAATAAGTAACATACATAACAATATCCTGTATTTTTTGTGTTTTAAAATATTTTTTGTAGCAACCATTGAGTACTTGCTCGTATGTACTCTTTAATCCCCATCAACATACTAATAGTCTTTCCAATCATGGAATAAAAAGTACTATATAGTTTGCATGCAAGCATTTATGTACTAATACTATGCTTTCATTATGAAACAGGTAATAGTATTCGGTAAAAGTAATTGTAATTGCATTCCAACCATTGTAACTCGAATTAGCAGAAATTGAATTTTGATTAGTAAATTAAACTACTTGGAAAACCACTGAAATTTTAATTATGGTCCGAAATTACTATTACTAGTTGAACATAATTGAATACAATTACTAATTAGAGTCAAATGCAATTGGGATTAGTTTTTGCCCAACACCACCAGGTAATTATGACGGGGTTGCATTTACTTTGTTAATTACACTCTTTTTGATTTTTAAATAACCTCTTTCTTTTCGTACACATCAGGTTTCTTCCAAACTAACGAACAAAGAATTTGCCCAATGAATGTGGTTTATTTCTAAAACTTTTTTATTGAAATACTTGTATAAATATTACCGCATTTTACGGTCAAAAAGTGGTTATAGTAGAATTTTTACTGCTGGTTAATTATTATAACTTATTTAGTTATAGTTAATTATTTAAAACTGTTATTAAAAAAATCAACAATAAATTTGTTCCTTGATTTTTATTTTAACCACCAATTTTATTTACAAAAATGCCACGTTTATTTTTTTTTTTCTTTTACCCATCGATTTTTCAAACTTTTGTTAATACTGTCCCACAAAATCCCTCTCTTCTTTCTTCGTCCTCCTTACCACGTGGCAGCACAGCATCATGGACCTTCCGGTACACGACCAAAGTATATATACATGTTTTATGGCCACCTTCCTGGTCACTCCAATGACATACGCCTCAACTCCCTCAGCTAGAAACGGCCCGATTCTACGACCTACTACCAACTCTTTCAACCTTGATCCTCGTAACATGGCCAAGCAAAGAGCAGACGCTGGTTTCTTTATTGGACTCCTCATTTGGATCTTCCAGAGAACAACTGCATACCTGCAGTACCTGATGCCTGGTTCTGGGTTCTTACGCAAATATTGTTTATTATTAAGGGATGCTTAAACTTTTAAAAAATAATGTATTATATTATTTACATGCATGTATGCATCACACTAGGATTGGATGTGACTGGTTTTTAATGTTTTTTGTTTTGTTTTTTCTAGAAGTTGACGATTCGGCATATTTATATAAGACTTCATTTGGGTTGCAACATAGATAAAAGTTTATAAGTTATATAATGAATCAACTTATTTACTGATATTCGGTTTTGTTCTTCAAACAGACAGTTTGTGATCTTAGTGAATTAGATGCGAAAAAAAATCTACTAGAGTCATTTTAATATTCTAAGTTATAGGATGTAGTCATGATTTGCGAAAAAGGGCGTCACAATGGGTTACAACAATAGGGATGTTGATTCCGAAGCGGACAGTGTAGCCAAAGTGGACAAGAGGCTCAGATGCCTCGAGTGCCAAGGAGCTGCGTTCAGCGACCGCGGTGGAGGGGGCAGATCAGGAATAGTCTTGAGCTATTTCCAATCCGCCCTCCCGGCTTCGAAATGGGGTCAGGGCCTCCCACGATTTTCGGGAGCTAGCATAACAAACCCTAGGGCCCTCGGTGGCAAAGTCTTCCACCACCGACACCCCTCCTTCCCTCCCCACGCTTAAAGGACTCTCAACACTCATCCATAACTGAGCGAGGATGGAGTAGGCTCAGGAACCAGCTCATGAATTCTTTAACGGCCTCTGGTTCATTCGACTTTTATCTTTGGGCTTCATTAAATTCTAATGCAAGTGGGGGAGAGGGGATTGATTCACTACCTCATTTTCACAATCACTGGACCAAACTAGTTTCCATTATCGGGACAGATTTTACTAGTTAGTGCCCCCCTAACCTTAAATTCTTCGTGAACAAAACAGTTGTAATTTAGCGTGTATATTTGCAACAGAAAAGATCTTTGAAAAATATTTAACCCAGATTAGACATCTTTTAGATATAAGGTTGTTCAACAACATAAGGCTTTCATTTTTAACAAATATTTAATTTTATTATTTACTCCTTCATGACATGGCGTTTCAGAATTACAGAATGATAATATTGATATAAACTATTTTTTAATTTATTTATAATCTTTACACTTTCTTGAAAATGGTTATAATTAATTCAATAAAATATATTTTATCCAATTTTAGTCTCAAAACAATTTATATTTCTTTTTAAGTCCGACCTTTCTGCTGATTCGGCCATCCTCAATGACAATCTATTACAGACAGCTTTTTACATACGATTTTTAACAATTTTAAACAATTAACAATATCATTATTAAATTATCATACCTCAGTACAATTTTAGAACCACATCAATTTTAAAAAAGCTTTACGCATGCTATTCTGCTCAAGTCATTAATTTCAGTCCACAATTACCCTAATAGACATTAAAACATTAGGTAATCATATAATTTTATTAATAAGCAATGCTTACCATATGTCTAATTACCTCTTTTGTTAATTCTTCATATTAAATTAAAAATTAAAACTTGTTATTACAAATAATTTTCATTTTTATAATTTATCACAACAAACACAGTTTGTAACCTTCCCCACACTAATGTCAGGCATTTAATTTATTCATTTAAACAAAATTTGGTTGAATTTCCAATTTCTTTTATTATTACAATTCATATCAAGGTTATTTATAGTTTCTTTGTTTGTTTGGTTGTTTAGTGGCGCCAAACTTCATTGGTCATCAACGCCTTTTATATTTTATTTAATTTTGCTAATCTTCGTTAAATTTTATTTATTTTTAATTTTTTTATTTATTTTTTTTTTCTTCCGATCAAGTTATATTTTTGTCAGTAAATTTTGTGATTTTAAAAACTGGAACACCAATTCTATTGCCTTATCATCGTCTCCAATGGTTTTTGAGATATCTTGGCTTAGTCCCAAGCTATTGAGGTGTGGTGTAAAATATGGGCATCGTTGGAAAACATGGCTTATTGTTAAATTGTTATTGCAATACTGGCAGTTCGGAGGTGTTTCTTTTGATATAAGATAGGAGTGGGTGAGCCTCGTGTGACCTATTCTCAGCCTAGTCAGTACAACTTCCTCTCTACGGCATTTGCGACTGGAGGTACCCCAGGGCTTGACATCCTTTTTAATAATTTTTAATTTACTCATTGGGCTTTCATTCCACAAAGATTTCCATTGATCTTTGACTTCCTTTACAAGAGGCCTGCATATCTCTGACGGAGTTAAAATTATTAGGTTATTTATAGTTATTAGCATTAATTTTAGCCAATATTTTTCACAAATTAATTTTACTTATAATTAACACTGCATAGTGTTGATTCAGATCTCTTGTGTCTCTTTCAAATTCACTGTATAATTATTATCTGTATAATAAAAGCTGTTTGTGATAGCTTGTCCTTGAGGATTGCCGAATTAGCAGAAAAAAGGGTGTTATAAAGAAATATAAATTGTTTTGAGACTAAAATTGGATAAAATATATTTTATTGAAAAAATTATAACCAGTTTCAAGAAAGTTTAAAGATTATAAATAAATTAAAAAATAATTTAAATCAATCAATATTATCATTCTCTAATTCTGAAGCGTCATGTCATGAAGGAGTAAATAATAAAATTAAATATTTGTGAAAAGCCTTATGTTGTTTAACAACCTTATATATAAAAGATGTCTTATCTGGGTTAAATATTTTACAAATATCTTCCCTGTTGCAAATATACATGCTAAATTATAATTGTTTTGTTCACGAAGAATTTAAGGTTAGGGGGGACTAACTAGTAAAATCTGCCCTATCTAAAGTCTAGTAAAAAATTAATTTTATTTAAACTATTTTTTAATATTAGTTAATAGTGTTATATTATTTTAACCTATTATTATTGTCATTTGTTCCTTTAATTTTTATAAGCATGTTAAAAAGAAACATATTTGCACATTTTACGTAATTTTAATTATGTTATTTGAATATTAAAAAATAAAAAATGTCTCATTGTGAACAGTGTTTCAGAATGTTTAACTATGAAAAAAGAAAAAGCAATGTTGACAAGTCCACAGGCTTGTATGGAGATTAAAAATAAGATGAAAAGCTCAAAGATGACCTACAACTGTCGACTACTGATGTGACTAAGGTGTAAATAAAGTGACTAGTGTAAAAGTAGAAAATTTTTTTAAAACACCAAAGGTATAAAGGTCGAAACGTTACCAAATCGTTGAAAAATAATAATAAAAATAAATAAATATATATTTAAAAAATTAAATTGTTAGGGTTAAACATTAAAATTGGAATCACATTTATCCGAATATGTAGCCAAGATTGTTCTATATCACGTTGAATTCCGGTTAATGGAAAGGAAGCAGCAATACAAATTTCTGATTACATATTTAAAAAAAATTAAACATTAATACTTTTTCTATTATATGCTTATTATTAGATTCATTTATGTATGCATGGCGAATTCGCTTAATGATTTTTTCAGCGTACTTTGGTAAATGTCATTAATATGATAAATTTAAAATTTACTAATCATAGCATAACTAATAAATTTAAAATTCAGGTGAAAATTGAATTTGTATATGTATATATATAAAAAAAATGGTATTACCATTTCTTCTTACGAGGAGAAGATGGTTGGAGGGTGCGGTCAAAATAAAACACAAATTAGTTTAAGTAACATATTTAATCATGCCAACGTTTCGGCCAGAATTTCTAGCCTTCATCAGGGCTAAAAACAGACCAAGATAACAGCTAATGAATACAGAAAATAAAAAATAATATATAAACAGAATGAAATTAAGTAAATAATTGTACAGAATGGAATTTATAAAACAAAGTGATAAAAAAAGTGGAAAATAAAATGTATACATAGGTAATTGAATAAGTAGGTAGAATAACATAATAAGGAAATAAAATAAAAATGAAGTTTATATAATTTTATATATTAAAAATTAAAATTATGGAACGAAAAAGAAAATTGAGAGAAAGAAAATGTATGTAACAAATGAAATATGTAACCATAATATTAGATAAAAAGGCAAAATATTAGTTTAACCATAGAAATGAATAGAAAAAAATATTTCTTCGTAATATTCCTATGGCAATATATAGCAACTCATTTTTCGATATGAGTGGCAGTCTCTAAATACTGATCTAAACAATATAAAGCAGCCTGCAATAATAGTATATGTTCCTTGAAATGTGTTATTTGTAAGAAAAAAAAAGTTCTGGATGATCCAAGTGTCGAATAAGAGAGATCCGAATAAGCGGGGTTCTACTAAAGTTTTTATTTTAAATACTGTAAGTCACTATAGTCAAAAAAATCATTGTATCCATTTTTTTTTTTAATGGACTCCGTGTAACAAGGGGTCAGAACATAAAAATATTGGGAAAATAATAAGGGCTTAATTAGTCAGAATTAAACTAGGGAAAGAAATGCTGTCATTATTGTAATGCTGGGTTTTCTCTTGAATGTGAATCCATTTTTTTTTTCTTCTCAAGTGAACCATCTCTTCTCGAGGCTATCCTTCCCTCTCAGGACTTTTCAAGTGCCGGTGATTGTGGCCCCATTTTAATTGGGTTCCTTCGAGGGTAGGTCACGTTTAACCAGCTCTTGTTTCCTTCAGGTCCTGCCCCTTACCTGTCTTGAGAGAAAACTTAGAGATTTATCTTTTAGCATTCTCGGGGAATAAGAATCTTTTGTACCCGAGCAAGAATCGAATTCCACTTTTTCTTAAAATCACTTAACCCTATTATAGACACGGGTACATGGGTGCGACCATTGTTATGTTCAATGTTCAAATCTTCTAAATATCTTAAAAATTGAAATACGATCAATAATTGATAATTTGAATCCTTAGTTAACAGGTGGAGCCACTGTTATGAGAAGAAACTATTTTTTAAATATGAAAAATAAATGTTAAATTAATTTTTGAAATAAATCAATTAGTATCCATATTAAGTCTCAAAATTCTTTATTATATTATCAAGAGTCCAACTTTTCAGCCAAATCGGCCATCCTCAAGGACAATTTTAAATATAAATTTATAACTCATATCTAATTATTTAAAACGTTTTACAGGCTATTCTGCAAAGGTCATTAAGTCAAATTACCATATTTTGTCACAATTTCATTAATTTTTTAAACTTTTAATTTTATATCAGCTTCACACTATCAACTATCATATAGTTTATATGATAGTTGAAGTGTTAAGTGTAAATTTATATTTACGGTTGTACTTGAGAATGGGCGATTTGGCCGAAACGTTGGACTGTTGATAAAATAATTACCGTTAAGACTTAACATAGATACCAATTAATTTATTTAAAAAATAAATACAGTCTCAAGAAATTGAAAAGATTATTTATAAATATTCAATTAATGTTAATAAAAATTCATGAATACCTGCCAAGATTTGAGAACCGTGACATTTAACAGCTTTATTTCAATAATTTATTTTTAAAATATTGTACTTTTTATATCCTAAGAACCCGATCCAGTATAAACAGTAAGCCAAATTTCACTTTAAAAAATAAATCAGTAAGAGTCCTTTCTATAAAGTTCAAAGACTTATGCCCTATGGAACACCTGCGAGATGTTCTTTAAAATTACCAGTACAAAATCCGTAAACACTCTCGCTCCGAGAGTTGCAGGCCGTTGTAACTGGAGTCGTCATATAGTAACTTGTTGCTTTGTAAATGCCTTTATTTTAATAATATATACCTATAAATAAATAATTTGATTGTTATATCAAGAGTTAGCATTTATGGCAGGGACGTGACCTATCTTATGTTATGTTTGAACCTAAGCGTCCTTTGTTTGTTTGTTTGGTTGTTTAGTGGCGCCAAACTTCATTGGTCATCAACGCCATTTATATTTTATTTAATTTTGCTAATATTCGTTAAATTTTATTTATTTTTTAATTTGATTATTTTTTTTTTTTTTAATTTATTATTTTTTTTTTCTTCCGATCAAGTTATATTTTTGTCAGTAAATTTTGTGATTTCAAAAACCGAAACACCAATTCTATTGCCTTATCATCGTCTCCAATGGTTTTTGAGATATCTTGGCTTAGTCCCAAGCTATTGAGATGTGGTGTAAAATATGGGCATCGTTGGAAAACATGGCTTATTGTTAAATTGTTATTGCAATACTGGCAGTTCGGAGGCGTTTCTTTTGATATAAGATAGGAGTGGGTGAGCCTCGTGTGACCTATTCTCAGCCTAGTCAGTACAACTTCCTCTCTACGGCATTTGCGACTGGAGGTACCCTTCCGTCCTTTGTTATTGTCATGTGTACAAACATATTCCTATTTTTTTATTTAAAGGAATGATACATTCTTCATAATTTTCTATATTTTGTTTCTTTATAACCTCACAAGTAGTATTATTCGTGCCCCGCGCCCTATAACATACAACTTGGGAAACTGTCACACAAGCCTTGCCTCTGTCTATTCGTAATTCCTATAAACCTCCATCGTAGGCACTCTTGTTCTAATATATTCTCTTATTTCCGCTGAACATATTTTTCCACTTATGTGAGAGATAAGAAGCACTCCGTTTCTGAAACAAGAGTTAATATGAGATTTAGCACACTTGCTCAGCCTCCACTGGCTCACTACTAGCGATGCGGCGAGAGGGATGCGCTGGGATCTTATGAGCTCTCCTCTACCCTCCCCCCCCCCACACGTGGGGAATAGAGTGAGCTCAGAGATTTTGTAAATTGGTCGATTGTGTAGATATTGTATATAAGACTGTAAATGTGACTAGAAATTATATTATTTTATTTTTTCATACACATAGTTTGATTATGTTCATTTTCTTTATACTTCTGTTTGTATATATTTTAAGTGAGATTTTATGTATTTTTATGTCCTTTTTTTTCATTTATTTATTTTTATTCTTATTTTAGTATGAATGTGATCATTCATCACTATTACCTATTGTCCACAACTATGTGATGTATGTAGATTGTAATATCTAGCAATAAACAAAAAGTATCAACAAAAAAAAAATATATAAGAAGTCGAATAGAATTATCGGAATATAATCTAAAAGTTCAGTTTGTACCTAGCATTGTATATATTATGTCTTAGCTCTTGTAACTTTTCATATAAAACAAGCAAAGTATATCATACACAACACTGTTGGCCGAAACTGGTGACTAAGGATTTGGCAGAAAATTCATATGGGAACATGGGCGTGTAGGCAAGATTTCGCCAAGGGGGAGCAGACATCAGCCCATTACACATACACATATATATATTCTATTCAGAAACATTTGGTAAAAGAAAGATATGTAATTCCACATGCAAACCCCCACCATTTTATTGCTACTTCATAAAAGTCAATCAATGCTTTTTAAATTACTATTTAGCTATAATCACAATAAAAAAATCTTAACAACCTCTTCAACCATGGTTGCCAAATTCGATTTATTTTCAACAAACATTCTGAGATTAATAAAATGGAAAACTTATAAGCTATAATAGGAAGAATGGAATCTAAAAAAGTTCTTTTTTATCCTTTTCTCCCATTATTTTTAGAAATAAGTTTATGAAGAATAATGGCGCTCATTGAATCTTTCCTTTTTTACCGAATCGACGTATATTCATTATGTACCTAGTCTTGTGATCTATGAAGATGTAAACTCAACAATGTTATCTTCCTAATTATAGCATGTTTAAAGAAAAAAATCATATA
The DNA here is from genome assembly GCF_000696795.3 of Halyomorpha halys. Taxonomy (NCBI): domain Eukaryota; kingdom Metazoa; phylum Arthropoda; class Insecta; order Hemiptera; family Pentatomidae; genus Halyomorpha; species Halyomorpha halys. Next base: position 29,821 of record NW_027112191.1, on the reverse strand, counting down.
TGTAATAAGTTTTATTTTTAGATTTATTACTATTTTCTTTTTTTTTTCCTTAAGTTACAAAAATATAGGGGGGGGGGAGCCGCGGCTCGCCCCTGAAGTGTAAGTAGAGCTCTTGTGGAGAAAATAGGGAAATTTAGCTATTAAAAAAAAGAAAATCACATTATCCATAGAAATAACAATAATTCTTTGGAATTTTTTTTTACTTTTAATTATAAGAGATAGTTGACCGTGGATGACTTATAGGAGGAGAAGATGGTTGAGGGTTCGGTCAAAATAAAACACAAATAAGTTTATGTAACTTATTTAATCGTGCCAACGTTTCGGCTAGAGTTTCTAGCCTTCATCAGGGCTAAGAACAGAACAAGATAACAACTAATGAATATAGAAAAGAAAAAAGAAAATATAAACAGAATGACATAAAGTAAATAATTTTACAGAATGGAATAATTAAAATAAAGTGATAAAATGAGTGGAAAATAAAATATATACATAAATAATTGAATAAACAGGTAGAATAACATAATAAGGAAATAAAATAAAAATTAAGTTATATAATGCAAAGAAATATCAATATATTAGTTTATTAATAATATAAAATTAAAATTATGGAAAGAAAAAGAAAATTGAAATAAAATATATGTAACCATAATTTAAAAAAAGAAATGAATAGAAAAAAAAATATTTTGAAAACAACAAAAATAATATATGCTGAACATAACTAATAACGTGAGTAAGAAAAATTGAGAAAAGAAGGAGGGGGGGGGGTAAAAAAAGAGAATAAAACGAACCTGTTAGCTTGAAATCTAACTGCAAAGTGGTTTCTGCGCCGAGAACGGCCAAACTCTGAATTAAAAAATACGTTACAAGAATGACTAAGTGTTTTTAAGAGGAAACGCTACAAGTGGGTAAAAAATAAAAAGTAAAAAGTTGAAAATATTTAGAGGAAGAAAATTAAAAAAGTATTAAGTAAAATGATTACTTTATGTCATTCTGTTTATATTTTATTTTTTATTTTCTATATTCATTGGTTGTTAACTTGTTCTTTTCTTAGCCCAGATGAAGGGTAGAAAATCTAGCCGAAACGTTGGCACGATTAAATAAGTTACATCAACTTATTTTTGTTTTGTTTTTTTTTTACTTCTACCCTCAAATTTACAAAAGTAAACATTACTGAAAATTAATGCTAAAAGTTATAACATCAATATAAAGAATTGTTTAAGCATATTCCTCTTCATTTATGAGTAAGTTATATACAATATTTTTGACTGACAAAATATTACTATTACTATTATAAATTCAAATTTCCTAAAAAAATCGGGGTAAAGTCATCATTCGTAAATTAATAAAATATATTATGACTATAGTATTGATAAAATAATTTTTCGAGCTTTAGCTGCTGAAGGAATTTCTGCTTGGCCCCTAGCGTTCTTCAACTAAATCCTTTAATCCAGGAGGTGACGTCCTAACCCCGGTTGACGTTCCCTCCGTTCTAGAAGAGAGTTAATTCTTTTAGGGAATATTTTCCTAACTTCCCCCATCATAAATCTCCTGACTCGGTTCCATAAAAAAAATCGATACAAACGTATCAAATGAGGCAAAAAGTAACGAGATTACTTCGTCGAGGCATGTGACCCAAGTCAGACCCAAGAGAGACTTCTAAATTTGAATATCCGTTAACTCGGTGTCCCAAAGGTGAAAATATTTGGCACTGGGACAATTTTAAAGAACGCAAACTTTCACGTTCCATCTCAGATGCAATATTCAACATTTTAAGATTACATTTTTTATTACATAATATTAGTTATTTATTATATATGTAAATAAATAGCGGGAACAAAAATGTAAGTGGTCTCGACAATCTGGTGTATTTTTAAAGATGTAATCCGTCAAAACATTACTGAGGTTTAACTTCATTTACACATGTTGTTTAATAAAAAAAAAAAAAAAAAATTCTAAAGATAATAAAAACTAATGAATTATATTTTTGACTTTTTTGAGACTTGTTTTTATTGTTTAAATCAAATAATTTGTGTCCATGTTATGTCTCAAAACACTTTCTTATTTCATTAAATGTTCAACGTATCGGCCATCCACTCAAGGACAATTTTAAATTTAAATTTACACCTAAATCCCACCAAATCACATTTACCCTTCGTCGTAAATCTTCGTCTTGCCCTACAGTAACTTTTGATAATACCCCCCTCATTCCTGTTGAACAGATCCGTTACTTAGGACTAAATCTGGACAAACGACTGACATGGAATCTTCATACAAGACTGAAAAGACAGGATACTGGTCGTCGATTCCGACTATTACAACATTTACTAGACAAACGGTCCAAACTTCCAATCCATTACAAAAGACTGATCTACATGACTATTATAAGGCCTATTTGGACATACAGAGTTGAGCTATGGGGCTCAACTAAACCATCTAATTCCTCTTGAATCCAATCCTTACAGTCAAAAATCCATCGTAAAATCCTTAATGCTCCTTACTTTGTCACAAATCAAATCATCCAACAGGACCTCAATGTCCCCTATGTTGCCGATTTGGCCAGAACCAGATACCAATCCTTCCATAATAAACTTCCCAACCACCCAAACCAACTCGTTTCTAACCTGGCTTCTCCTTCACTACCTAATAATCCTCCTAGACGTCTGAAAAGAAGATGGCCTCGAGATCTTGTCCTTTAGAAATTTTTTTGGAGTTCTTTCAATGGGTAGATTCTCCACATGTTTTTATCATGTCATAATATCACTTACAGCAAATTTACTTGATGTGTATATATGTATACAGTTGTAAATATCAATAAATAAATTATAAAAAAAATACACCTCACATCAAATAATTTAAAATCTTTTTGCAGTATATTCTGCCGAGGTCATTAATTTTAGTCAAATCGACCTATTTTGTCACTTTTCTATTAAAGTATAAAACTGTTAATTACAAATTAACTCAACACTGCTATCACTTTATTATAACACTTTAGCAACTTAACACTTAATAGCATTAAGTTAATTTATAATTAAAAGTTTTAAGTAGGTGTAAATTTATATTTAAGAATGCCCTTGAGGACGGCCATGTTTTCCGAAACATTGGAAATTTACAGAAATAATAATACATAGTAATTTGAGCCTTAACTTGGATACAAATTATTTTATTTAATAAATAAAACTAAAATAAATTGGAGGATAGTTCGGGAGGGGGAGCTGAAAACTTAGTTGTACTTTGTAATACCATCAGACAGCCCTGAGGAAGCCCTGCAAAGTGCTCATCACGAGAGTCAATTATTTATTTCATTAAATATATAAATTTCATTGTTTTAGTTATTAACTTATGTTTTATTATAAGAATTATTATTTTTATCTATTTACTTTATTTTGGAGAAAATAGGGAAATTTAGCTATTAAAAAAAAGAAAATCACATTATCCATAGAAATAACAATAATTCTTTGGAATTTTTTTTTACTTTTAAT
>NW_027112191.1:0-26292 GCF_000696795.3 Halyomorpha halys | reverse complement strand
AAGTTACATAATAAAGTAAATAGATAAAAATAATAATTCTTATAATAAAACATAAGTTAATAACTAAACCAATGAAATTTATATATTTAATGAAATAAATAATTGACTCTCGTGATGAGCACTTTGCAGGGCTTCCTCAGGGCTTATAGCGTTCTAAATAGTCAGGAATGTCTTTTGTATGAGACTATCCCCCCCACGCCTATAATAAATTGTTAAAAAAAAAATATTAACCATGTAAAGTAATATTGTTTAATATAAGAAAATATAGTTTCGTGGAGTGCACACACATTCCTGATGAGGTCACATATCATTTATTTATTCACGGCTACATGGAAATGATGGGTTGAAGTTTAACACGCAAGTTCCTATTTGTTAATGGTTTATATGTGTTTACAGTGTACGTTAGTAAACAGAAATCATTTTGAGTAAATTAATTTATGAATGTTTTATAGAAGAAATTTCCTTAAATTATTTAGGCATGGAATATTTTCCCATCCCTGTTATTAAGGGAAAATGGGATTCCATTAATTAAATGGATTTAAAAATAAAAAAAAAACCTTCACAAATTAATTTATAATTTAATTAGCTTTCATTATTTCAAATGGAGTGGGTAGAGCACTGTACTTCCTGGTACAACTTCAGCTAAAGTAACATTAGTTTTATCTTATAAGAGTAGAAAAGACATCAGGCAGAATTAAAATATTAGAACAAGAAATCAGTTCCTTTTATTTTATAATTAAAAGCAAAATTATAATTTATTTTAAAATGAAATCTTTATAATGACATAATTCTTAAATGTTAAAATATATATTAAATATATAAGATATGTATTACGTATATTTATTAGATTTTTTAACTTTCATCTCTAAAGTTCTTCTCTTCTTATGATGAGTCATTTTTTATTTCTGAAGCTACACCGGGGCCAAACTTCAAATGTTTTATAATTCATACATTATGACTACCATGTAATAAGCAGTTTATTTATTTTATAATATTATTAATAATAAACTTGTATTAGTATTAGTATGTTTTTAAATGTTAAAAAATATAAATAAACAAAAGAATTGTTTACTTGTAACTGTAAATCTCAAAATATAATATAAAGAATATTTATGAATATGATTTTGGATAAAAATTTGATTTATCTTTCATAATAAGTTCCAATTTCTTTTTTTTTTATCTTCATTAACATCATAATAAAAATAAATTGCATAATTCCCTACTATATATTTAATTATTTCAATTCAATGTTCAGAAAAACAATAAAGCTGTCAAAGTTAAAAAAAAAATTAATTTCTCTTTTTTGTTTAAAAATATATTTTATAAGATTTAAAAAACACTTTATTAATTCTTATGAAGTTTTGGCCAATTCGGCCATCCTCAATGACAATCTTACGTAATTTTAGAATCATAATTAAAAAAAAAACTTTATGCAGGCTATTGAGTGTGATGTGAGAAATATTACAAATATTGTGATAAATTATAATATTGAAAATTAACTGTGTTATTAAAAGTTTAATTTTTGATTTTAAAAGAAAAATTGACAAAATAGAGTAATTTTGGACTGAATTAATGACTTGGGCAGAATAGCCTGCATAAAGTTTTTTTTTTTTAATTGATGTGGTTCTAAAATTGTATTTAAGATTGTCCTAGTGGATGGCCGAATTGGCTGAAACGCCGAACTTATAAAGAAATATAGATTGTTTTGAGACTAAAATTGGATAAAATTTGTTTTATTTAAACTATAATAACCAGTCTCAAGAAAGTGTAAATATTATATATTAATTAATAACTTTAATAAATTTCGATTCAACTACGCCATCACAATTTTTTGTCCATCTAAAACAATATCCCTTGAAAATAGAGCATTAATAATTGCAATTTATGCAAAGCTTCTAAACCTCTGAATATTAGCGTAGTAAACCTTTTAACGTCAATAATGGTATTCAATTTTAAACTATTTTTTCTCAAAATTATATATTTTTAAATATCTGTAATTTTTTTTATTACTGCTATAAAAAGTTACATACTTCACATTGAGTTAAAATTATCTATACATACACTTTGATATTTCCGTCATCGAGTTTTTGTTTTAATTTTATCTCTAGTGTTCATATCACTATCAAACTAACCACCGTTCATCTTGTAAGTTTTATATTGGTAAAACTTAGATAAAAAAAATTAGATAACTAAATAGTACTTACAACGTTCTATTTTTATGGGCATGGTTATGCACAAAATACAACCTTCAATGTTATGCAATTTTTACAATACAGAATGTCCACAAGACAATACAGGTGAAGTATCAATGCGTTTAATACAAATAAAAAATTGAAAAGAACTGTTAAAAGGATATGCCGTTAAGGGCTAGGCGAGTTTTATCAAAGCGATTTTATGTTCTTTAAAAAATTCTTTCTCATCACTGGTTCCTTTTTCATTGATAGATTATTCCCAGTAAACCACAATGGTCCCTATTCACCCCTCTATACTCAGTCCGCTGGTTTTCCTCAAGATAGTATCCTCGGTCCCATCCTCTACACCGTCTCTAGAGCTGACATTCTTAACAATCCTAACACTCTACCAATCTTCACCACGTATGCCGATGACACATGTAAGCTCGCAGTTAATATTAACCCATTAATTGTATCCCAAACTCTTCAATCCTACATCACAGCCCTCGAAGAATGGTATCGTAATTGGAGGATTAAGATAAATTCCAACAAAGCCCATCAAATCACCTTTACCCTTCGTCGTAAACCTACCTACTGCCCTACAGTTTCATTTGATAATGTTACTCTTACCCCTGTCGAACAGATCGGATACCTTGGACTACATCTGGACAAACGATTAACCTGGAATCCTCTAACAAGACTGAAAAGACAGGATACTGCTCGTCGATTTCGGCTATTACAGCACTTACTGGAAAAACGGCCTAAACTTCCAACTCATTACAAAAGACTGATCTACACGACTGTACTAAGGCCAATCTGGACATATTGAGTTGAGGTTTGGGGCTCCACTAAACCTTCGAATTCCTCTCGTATACAATCCTTACAATCCAAAATCCTCAATGCCCCTTACTTTGTCACAAATAAAATCATACATGAAGACCTTAATATTCCCTATGTAACCGATCTAGTCCAAAGCAGATATCACTCCATCCATTATAAACTTCCTAACCACTCAAACTCCCTAGTTTATAAACTTGCATCATCTTCCATTCCTGACAATCCTCCGAGGAGCCTGAAAAGAAGATGGCCACGAGACCTGCTAATGTAAAATGTCATTGGAGTGCTACCAATGGGTAGTTTCTCTACACGACTGTAACACTCCATTTTTACTAAGATCAAATTTACTGAATGTATTATATAATATACAGTTGTAAATTTCAATAAAGATATTTTTAAAAAAAACTGTTAGTTGCCTAGAGCTGAGGTTTAGGTTTTTTTGTTTAATTGTAAAATAAACTAATTTAATAAACAATAATAATAATTAAGGCTTAGTGGACCCAAAGGTTCTATGCCGATACCACCAATCGTTCTATATACATCTGTCCAATATTGCATCTCCAAACCCCAAATCTACAATATCAATCTCATTCGCCGCCATGATATACTTGAATTATATTTACCGGGTGCAGTAGTACCTATAATTCAGTACTGTGTAGCCTTGGGTTAGCTCATCCTTTTTCCGTCCAAATATTTTACATTTCTTAGGTATTTTCAAAAACCTTAAGACACAGTTCTTGGCTTAGTGTAAAATGCCACGTTTATCATCTGTAATAAACAGTGGGAAGGATAATAGTCAATTTTTACTTTAAAGATTTTGGACAAAATGCACGAGCGAAGCTATTTCTTAAGCTAATTGAAAATAATAAGTTTTTTCCGCCTTTAACTTGGCTTTCATTTCCTTATCAATTTCGTTTTTTCTATTCACAATAGAACCTAAATCTATCTACCTTTTCAAATGTATTCCCCCTAATGTATATGTCACCGAGTACTATAAATAAATAAATTATTATTATTTTTAAATTAATGATCTTCTACTAGAAGAGTTTCTAGAAACTAATATGAAATCGGTGAATGAACACAGTTTTTACACAGACAATAACGTTTCTGGGTTATCCCCCATCAACAAATTCACAAATTTAACATATGCTTACAACATTAACCCTATATCACATTATTCATTAAACAATTCATAAACTATTTACCTCATTAACGTTTTTATATAATATATAATTAACTCCTTATTTGTCACTTCGTGCTAATATGGAACATATTATTGTCAATAATTGAAACTTTTTATAATATAAACTTTGAAGATGGGGTATAACTCCGAAGCGTTGTTGTCTGTGTAATAAACTAATATATTTAAATAAGGAAAATTGTGTTCATTCACTAATTTTATATTTATTATTATTATTATTATTATTATTATTATGGCACTACACTGCCTGCAAGAACCCAGGCCTCCCCCACAACAGCCAACCAGTCTACACGGTCTCTTGCTTTCTCCTTTCATCCACCAACTTTCAAGAGCTTTAAAACCTCCTCCACATCGTCCACCCATCTGATCCGGCTGACGGTATTTATTAATAAATAAATAAATACCATATTATAAATAAATTCGCAACCGTATCCGTATTTATTTCGATATTTAGTTCCTTACTAAAGTTTATCATCACAGTTTTATAATTTCGTTATCCTCACCAAACAATACTAAATCATGAGCATATCCAAGCACCGGTATTTTACCACTTAACGCTAAACCCTTATCGGTATGCATCCAATTTTTAATAACGTATTCTAGCGCTAATTAAATAATGATTACCGATCCGTACTAGACTTACTAACATCTTTGGTGTTCCTAGTTCAATCTAAATATTATACACCTTCTGTCGATCAATGGATTCGTAAGCCTTTTTGAAATCTATATAAAGCTGATGAACTACCCCACTGAATTCCAAATATTTCTGTAAAATTTGACGTGACGAAAATAAATTGATCAATAGTCGAACGATATCACCTAAAACCACAAAGTAAGTTGAAATTTAATAAATAATAGCTATGTTAATTTATTCTTTGTGTTATATGCTCCAAAACAACGACATAGTATTGAATAAATAAAACATTAAAACACCAGTGATGCGGTGTGAGTTCTGCACTGTGATCTCGAAGGACCATGGTTTACCCCTCATACGTGGGTGATAGAGTGGGCTCGGGGATCCTCATGTCGAGATTGTAAATATTGTATATAATTTATTATACATTGTTTGATTACGTTAATTTTATTTATTTATTTTTCTGTTTACATCGCATAGAGAATTTATTTATTTACTTGTATTTAATTTATGTTTAGTATGAATGTGTTTAATTAGCACTATTACTCATTGCCCAAGTTTGTGGCAGATTGTAATAATACTTATCAATAAATAAAACAAAAAAAAACATTTATAAATATATAATTTTTACCAGGCCGTACTCCTCTCACCCTATTGTTTAGGTAGGGATCTATAATGGAATGCAAATTTTGATTTTAATAATAAAAAAATCAGTTGAAATAAAATAATAATTTATTGCCAAAGCCACTAGAATTATTTTTTTCTTTGTGACAAGAACATGGTTGTACTCCAAACAATTGTTGTATAACCAGGAAATATGATAATGTTGCCATTTTAAATAAATGGTTTCTTATTCTAAATTGGAAAATCGTTGTAAAAATTAAATATTTTCTAAAAGTATAATAAGATTATAAAGTATTTAAGTATTACTGTAAAGTCTTAAAATTCTGTATTTTTAAATCCAGTTGTCTTTCTTGTCCCAACAAAATTTTTTGAGGCAATTAAATTTTATTATTATTCAAACATAACAACTACATTAATCTTTAAAACAATATTGGATAAATAGTAAACATTGACTCATTAATGTAATTCTATATCATGTGTACACTATCTAATTTAAAATATCAGTCATATAAATAAATTATTTATATTTCTCTTAAAATTAAAAAAAAAAAATACATCAATACATGTACTCAAATAAATATATGTACAAATTAAGCAACATATATATCTTTTTGGAGGAATTTTATATCTGTTACGATCTTCAGGTCGTGCCAAATTCTTTTTAACTTAAAATAAATTTGAAATAATCAAATTTTTTATTGTCCATCCTAGACCAAACATCAATTTCTAGGACAGAAGGCAACACATTTCTCATTCTCTTAAATTTTAATTATTCTATTAAATCACAAGTAGTAAAATTTAATGATAAATAATCTTGCATGTGTAGCACATAAAATATGTTTTAAAACAAAAACAATCCTAAAAATCAATACAATGATAATTAATTTGCATATAATAATACTATTTTACTAAAAAATAAAATTATATAACATTATGATACAAATAAATTAAACAACCTTTGATAAAAAACAAAAATCTAAATTGAAAATAAAAAAAAAAAAAAAATTATATTTATTCCAGTGACGGTAAAACCGCTCTTACACGATACTATAGTCGTTTGCCTCAACGTTGTACCTCACCTTAGATTGAATGTGTGAATTTATAAATAATATTGTTAATTGTTTTGGAATTGTTAATGATCGTGTGTGTAATAAAAGCTGTTTGTAATAGGTGGTCCTTGAGGATAGCTGAATTGGCCGAAACGTCGGACCTATTAATGGAATAAAAATATTTTGAGACTAAAATGGATAAAAATTTAATTATTTAAACTTAATTAATAAATATTATGTTCAATGAGCTTGACTTGGAATCACATAAATGATTTATTTATTTTTTTATTTAACCAGATCGGCCTGGTGGGCGTAAGAGTTACATTAGTTTTTTTTTAACAATTGATTATGGGGGGGGGGTATAGTCGCTACAAAAGACACCCCTATTTATATACAACGTTATAAATAATAAAAAAAAAAGATAAAATAAATCACAATAATAATTCTTAATAAACCATAAAAATAAAGTTGATAAAAAAAAACAATGAAGTTTCTGGATTTAACAAAATAAATAATTGACTGGAAAAAAAGAAAAGAAAGTTAAGGAAAAGATGAAGAGAGAAAAAAAATTTAAATAAAAAAAAATTTTAGAGTGACAATAACAGAACTGATAAATAATTTATAATAGGATGTCCTGCAGAAGCCAGAGCTTCAGTCTTCAGGTTGTGGTTGGGTTTCCCAAGTTGTAGGTCACTGCTCCTTTAACTGTAGGTAACTGGGAGTGGAATTTCATGAACCATTTTTTTTTTATGTAATCCTCTATTGTCTCATTCCTCTATCTGTAATTCCCGATGCAATTGGCTGTTTCTTAAAAACCAGCATCCATTGCAATTCTTACGACTTTCTTTTGAAAAGATTGTAATTTTTTTCGTTTTCGTAAAGGATGCCGATCTCCAGTCTTCAGAGCCATACATCAGCAGTGGTATGAGAATTGTTTAAAAATAGGAATAGCTGTTTCTTGTTTTAATTTTGGATTAGGTTTGATGGAAGGATGAAAAGGAAAACTGGAAGGAGCAATTGAAAATAAACTTTGGGATGCATAATGACTTAAACATTTTGTACGGAGGTCTCGTACCTCGCTATAACTGGATCAACTCTGAAGGCTTAATCCTGGAATCCATTTCTAGTTTAAAAGAATGATTCCTTCATTTGAAGATAATTTTGGTCCCTATTTTACTAGTCGATTCGTTTTGTTTGTATTTTTTTTAATATAGGAGATTCCATCCACCCCCCATATAATTTTATTTTTTCATAAAGCAACACAATAATTAATTTTTCTCTTTTGGTTCAGTATTGTCGAAGTCATTTAAATCATTCTGATTCGTTTCTGAATCTGTTTTGCAATCCTTCTTCTGTTTCAAGCAGAGCTCCAATCTACTTCGCTGGGATTCTCGAAATCATATTTCCGTTTTACATCCACCATTTTTCAGTGAAAACCTAAAGAAAACGAATTCAGGCTGGCAACAACCTCATAGGTCTTGGGACTATTTTACAGGATTTAAAAGATTTTAAAGACATAAGGGTTACAAGAGAGAATACACAGAGAGTCATTCATATTTTAATATAAGATAGAAAAAGATGGCGAGAAAGAAAAACCCTGAGAAAATGCATAAGTGAGAGGACGGTATTTATGTAGTCATAACAATTTTAACAAACGAAGGGTTGGGGTATAAGCTAATTGTAAAATTTATTTAGTTTTTAAAATAAAAGGATTTTCTGTTCCTTTTCAAAGGCTTTCAAAGCCTAATACAGAAAAATAAATATAAACTATTTTATATGCTGAAATAAAATGGTTTATATCCACTACACATTATTTAAAATATAATTTGATTTTTATTAAACTCCAATCCCACATCACCACCCTAGATGTTCCGAATGGTGCCGATTTGGCCAAAAACAGATATCAATCCTTCCATGATAAACTTCCTAACCACCCAAAATTGGTTTCTCCTCTTGCCTTCTCCTTCATTACTTGATAATCCTCCTAGACGTTTGGAAAGAAGAAAGCTTCTATACCTTCACCTCTAGAGATGTTACAGGAGTCCAATCACTGGGTAGACTCTCCACACGTCTGTATCATTTCATTTTATAACTAACATCACATTTACTAGTTGTATATGTTTTTAATACAGTTGTAAATAAATTAATTTTTAGTATTTATTTATTTATTACTATTCACAACCATACATGATAATACATTTAATAAATTTGATATAAATTATAATGGAGTGATACAGGGGTGTAGAGAAACCACCTATTGGTACACTCTAATGACGTTTTACATTAGCAAGTATCGTAGCCATCTACTTTTCAGGCACCTCGGAGGATCGTCAGGAATGGAAGAGGAAACAAGGTTAGAAACTAGTGGGTTTGGGTAGTTAGGGAGTTTATAATGGATGATAATATTGAGTAAGGATATCTAGTTCAGGCTAGGTCGGTTACATATGGAACATTAAGGTCTTTATGTATGATTTTATTTGTGATAAAGTAAGGAGTATTGAGGATTTTACGAAGGATTTTGGACTATAAGGACTGGATATTAGAAGAATTCGAAGGTTGAGTGGTTCAACTCCGTATTTCCAGATTGGCCTTAAGTCAATACCTACAGTCATGTAGATCAGTCTTTTGTAATGAATTGGAAGTTTAGACCGTTTGTTTTCAGCACTACTCACTACACATTATCTTAAATATAATTTGATTTTTATTAAACTCCAATCCCACATCACCACCCTTGATATGCCGTATGGTGCCGATTTGGCCAGAAACAGATACCAATGCTTCCATGATAAACTTCCTAACCACCCAAAATTGGTTTCTCTTCTTGCCATCTTCGTTACTTGATAATCCTCCTAGACGTCTGGAAAGAAGAAAGCTTCTATACCTTCACCTCTAGAGATGTTATTGGAGTTCTATCAATGGGTAGAATCGCCACACGTCTGTATCATTTCATTTACTAGTAGTATATGTTTTTAATACAGTTGTAAATAAACTAATTTTTAGTATTTATTTATTTATTACTATTTACAACCATACATGATAATACATTTAATAAATTTGATATAAATTATAATGGAGTTATACAGTAGTGTAGAGAAACCACCTATTGGTACACTCTAATGACGTTTTACATTAGCAAGTATCGTAGCCTATCTTCTGTTCAGGCGCAAGGTTAGAAACTAGTTGGTTTGGGTGGTTAGGGAGTTTATAATGGAAGGATTGTATCTGGTTCGGGTTGGATCGGCTACATATGAAATATTAATGTCATTATGTATGATTTTATTTGTGACATAGTATGGAGCATTGAAGATTTTCCAAAAGATTTAGACCGTTTGTGTAGTAAGTGCTGCAATAGTCGAAATCTACGGGCAGTTTCCCGTCTTCTCAGTCTTGATTGAGGATTCCAAGTTATTCGTTTGTCCAGATGTAGTCCCAAGTATTGGATCCGGGGGTACGGTCGACGGTGGTCGACGGGGGTAATAAATTTATTTTTTTTATTTTATTTATTTATTGATATTTACAACTGTATAAAAAATACAACCAGTAAATTTGATCATAATGACATAATGATATGATACAGGATGTAGAGAAACTACCCAGTAGTAGAACTCTAAAAACAGTTTACAATATAAGGTCACGAGGCCATCTTTTTTTCAGGCGCCTCGGAGGATTGCCAGGAATGGAAGAGGAAGCAAGGTTAGAAACTAGTGGGTTTGGGTGGTTAGGGAGTTTATTATGGAATGAATAATATCGGGTTCGGGCTAGATCGGTTACATAAGGAACATTTAGGTCTTTATGGATAGTTTTATTAGTAACAAAATAAGGAGCATTGAGGATTTTACGAAGGATTTTGGATTGTAAAGATTGGATACGAGGGGTAATAAATTAAATTTAAAAAAATAATAATAAATCTCCCATATCCACCAACAAACGTTTATAATTAAAAAAATAAACTGTTGCGAATTATTGCATTGTTAGTAATTTTTAATTAAAGAGAATTTTAATTTTTTATATATATTTTTGAGTCTGAATCTGATGTTAGAATTACAAAGCTAAAACATAGTATGGCAAATAAAGCATACATATATACTAAGACAGTGTTAGTGTAACAAACCCAATTCTTATTCCAGTCGAAACTAATTTTTATGTCTAACATAAGCGATCCTTTCCTATAATAAATCAATAAATTAATAAAAATCATGCAGGGGTTCGTGATAAGTCTGTCGGAATATCCCTCTATCGGTTGGATAACCACCTTTTAAATTTGAGTCTGACTGATAACGAGTCATTAATATGCAATTTCTACAGCATAAAAAATGCAACTGCATATCACATCATGTAGATATCGGGTTTTAGTGCAACCATTCTCGCTGTGACTGTATTCCTGACCCTAAGCTATGTCAATCGATTGGCCCACACAATAAGTGTAAATTTGCAAAGGCAATCGGGGTGTTTTAACATCGCACAATAGTTCTCAAAGGGGCCACGGTTCATTTACGCTTGAAGGGCTCACATAAAAAAAAAGAAAGTTGATCTATATTTTATCGCCAAACTCTTAAAAACCACAAATTTTAATTTTTTTTAAATCTGACACCTAATTTCTCTAAAAAAAAATCTCTAATAGAGGAAGATATTAAGCTATAACTTTGAATTTGCCATTTGGAAATTCCAAAATTTAATCGGAAATTATACATCAGCTAAATATAAAACTCAGATATAACGTAAAAATTTATGGAAACTGTATGCCTTTACTTTTACAATTATTTAATTTTCAAATCTGCCATATTGTATTTGTAGAAATTCGTTTTAAACATTCAATGATATAATTATTTTCCACTTATTTAAAAATTTGATTTTTTTTTTTCAACAATCTTATTATTAGTCGATATAAATTAAATCGTTTGGAAAACAAGAATATTTTATTTATAATAATTCCAGTTCTCGTATAAAACTGAACAGACTTAAAGTAGAACTTAATTTTTTGGACTTAGGAACTTTGTACTTATATACAACAATATAAATAAACTAATTAATAACTTGGATTTTTTACTCTATAATGCTTACTTAATACCTTTTTTTATCAATCCTCCTTTTTTTTTTTAAATAGAAATTAAATCGTTT
Organism: Halyomorpha halys; assembly: GCF_000696795.3. Taxonomy (NCBI): domain Eukaryota; kingdom Metazoa; phylum Arthropoda; class Insecta; order Hemiptera; family Pentatomidae; genus Halyomorpha; species Halyomorpha halys. Next base: position 14,658 of record NW_027112191.1, on the reverse strand, counting down.
GTAAAACAAAAATAACATTATCTATCACTAGTTTTGTTACTAAACACGTTTTATAAAATTTATTCCACATTTAAATCTTCTTATTTTTTTAATGACTCATTCGTAATATATATTTTATTACATTTAGTGAATTGATACATCTAGTTAATCGGTTTTCAACATAACCCCATAAAGTATTTTATTAATTTCACAGGTTTCGATGGCAAATCAGGTAACTTGTAAGGAAGTACTGTTACTAGAACAACGGTTGTGCAAGGAGGTGATTTGGATAGAATCACGCTCGACCGCCAGATTTTTATCCCATTAAGAGTATTCAATTTTTATGAAGATGGGTGGACCCCAGGAAGACTCCAGAACCCACAGGGTTGACTCACGGCTACAGTGTAACAGAAAACAATTTTCTGTCCAGCCGGATTCGATTGTCTTACGTACTTAGTAATTCAAGATATTGTTTGATTGTGGAAATTTACGTGAAAAGGTGCCACTGCGTGATGCAGAACAAAAAATCTGGTGAATTGATCACGTGACTTTCAACATAACGTTAAGATGTATCACAATGAAGCATCATCAATTGAGGCTAAGTATGAAATAATTCCAAATTGTGCAAGGGAAGTTTTATTTCGAACTCTTGACTCATTTCCCTCCAACCTTGATCGAACTGAATCATCCGATCTATAAACGTGGTGAACATAAATCTAAAATTTGCTACATTCCTGAACTAGTTTCTACTAATATTTTACAAAGAGACTAAAATGTTTTATAAGAGTGCAAACACGTCCTAATTCCTATCTCGTTCAATAAATACTTCGTCAAATCAGATCGACATTAAAAAATCATTCTTCATGTTTTAAGCTTACTAAGTTGTGTTAAAAATTAAAAGTAATGTATATATGAATAAATAATTATAAAATTTATGAACTATCGATAAAAAAAATTATAATATCTTATAATGTCTATAAAATCGTATTTTTTATATTTAAGCATTTTTAAACTTGAACAAATCCCTTAAAAATTACAAATGTTTTTATTTAGAGTTAGAAACGGTTTAATATTTTTTTGTAAGTGTGAATTTTAAAGTCTTATTAATCATTATCCTTTTATAAGTAGAATATAATTATACAAATATAAGAATCTATGAATCATGATTCAAAAAAATACAAGATTAAGTTAAAAAAAATATAGTAAATCTTGAAAACGGTCCACAATATGTACTACTAAGTACTGGTATTTGGTGGGGGGAACAAGTCCAGTAAGTGGGCCTAGTGGTCCTTTTTGCCAACCCCTGACTGCTACCTAAGTTGCCGCCGCGTACTAACCAAGGTGGGAGTGTCGAGATTCATTCTTCGGGACCACCGAAAAATGAGTATTTAACTGCCCCAGGTGGGAATCGAACCCACAACGTTCCGAACCGAGCGCACTGGAACCTGCGCCCCAACCCAAGAAGATGTTACAAATTTTCGGTGTATTTTCTCAATCTAGTTCGTGACTGTTTTTATTATTCAATTATAATTAATTATATCCATAAAGTATCAACACTATTTATTAATTACTTTAAATGTCAAACGTTTTGGCCAATCTAGTCATCATCAGGGACAATTAACTATAATTTCAAAGCCTCGCATAAACTCTTAAAGATTTGCAAGCTATGCTATGCCATGTCTAATATAATATAGTAAAAATTAACCTATATTTGTCAATTTTTCATTTAAACATAAACACTTTTAATTGCAAATTATCATATATTGTTATTATTGTATAATTATTGCCGTTGATAAGTAATTGATAATTGTGTTCAGATAATTTGGAAGTAAAAGTTAAATTATCATATATTGTTATTATTGTATAATTATTGTCGTTGATAAGTAATTGATAATTGTGTTCAGACAATTTGGAAGTAAAAGTAAAAACACGCCTCTCTTTTCCTACATAAATTGTATAAATATTCGAGATTTAATAAGAGTAATTTTACAATAAATCCATGTTGTTAGTTGCTATATCGTTCTTTGTACAACTTTTCATTTATACAAGAGAAAATTTAAATACAAAACTTACTGGACAAACGGTTTAAACTTCTAATTCATTACAAAAGACTGATCTACATGACTGTAATAAGACCAATCTGGATATACGGAGTTGAGCTTTGGGGCTCCACTGAACCTTTGAATTCCTCTCGTATTCAATTAAAAATTCTAAATGCTTCTCACTATTTCACAAATAAAATTATCCATAAAGACCATAATGTCCCATATGTAACCGAACTAGCCAGAACCAGATATCATTCCTCCCATTATAAGCTACCTAACCTCCCTAACCCACTAGTGTCTAACCTAGCTTTCTCTTCTATTCCAAACAATCCTCTGAGGCGCCTGAAAAGAAGATGGCCACGTGACATGCTAATGAAAAAACCTCATTAGAGTGCTGCGAACGGGCAGTTTCTCTACCAGCCTGTATCACTCTGTAATAATTTACATCAAATTTACTAAATGTATAATTATTTTTGTAAATTCCATTAAAGATAAAAAAAAAAAAAATCTTTTACATTGTAAATTTCAATTCATATTCCAATGAATTTCAGTAACATGTTGTATTACAAAGATTACGGTGGATATTAAAAGATTAATGAGTGTTGGTCTGTATCATTATCAAGCCAAGGAGTAAAACCATGGACTTGCTAGCTCTAATTTGAACAATTGTGCGGCGAGATGAACTTTTAATTTTAGACCACGGCCCAACCGAAGCGAGGACCCCCTAAATACCGAACTATCCGACCCCTGCCAAGTTTAGAAAGACAGCTGAACATTTAACTGGTAATATCCCCCCCCCCACCTCAATACCTCCCTCCTACCACCTTGCTCTGGATCTTGAAAAATCACATTAGAAAATTTTGGTTGTTTTCTTTTAACTAAAATAAATTTATTTTTTAAGCGAACCGTCCAAGCGGAATTCTCGACGCTTCTCGAGACCGGATTGTAACGAAAATAGCTACATTCCGTTCCTAGCTAACGACATAAAAAAAAAACCTGCCGAGTTTTGAAGGTCTAGGTGATGAGGGAGATCAAATAGTCTTTTAATATTAGTAAAAATTCCAAAAAAAATTGTAAACTGTGCAAAACATTTCAAAGATATATTTCAAGTGTCTTTTAATTTCACTTTAAGGATACAACTATGTTTATATATTTTTTTCCTAATTCTTTAGTTGTTTTTTTTCTTAATATATCTCTACTTCAGTTGAATGATTAATGTTATATAATTTTTTTTAAAAATTCTCTCATTTTCAAGGTAAACAAACTCTGTCTATTTTGCAAAAGTTATTTCAATAATGGTTTGTACCACATCCCCCTACATCGTCCAACCTTTAAAGAAATAATACAATATATCTTATATATACAATATATATAACCATATCCGTATCTTATGACCTAAAAAACATCGAAAATTTATTGAAAATTGATAGTGAAGCTAAATTAAACAGACTCTATATTTATATTGTAACGGTAATTAACAATTTTGATTTTGTAAGTGGCATGTAAATGGTTTTCAAAGCCAATTAATATATGTACTTATATTACGCTTTCGTTTATTTAAAACAATTCCCATTATTTTAACTTTAATATAATGGAGTAATTTTTTATTGTTGTTATATTGAATTAAAAAATTACATCCAATACGGTCCGACCAGCTGATAACATCCAACGGCCCGTGCTAAAATAACAAATAAAACATATAGACATAAGTGAAATGTAAATATTACAGTTTAGACTATTAGGGCCTTGTGGAGGCTATACAATTTTTAAGCTAGATAAGTGCAATATGTATTGATCTAAAGTGATAGAATTGATATTTTAATTAACAACTACTAAAATGAAAATAAAATAAAAATAACTGAAAGGATTTTGAGGTGAATAATAAAGCTGCACATTTACAATTAGTGAATTAATATAATAATGAGAATAAAACAAAATGATACAGAATATTATAAAAACAAGGATCCAATAATATCTATTACTAAGCACATACATTTCTAATACAGATTGTAATATAGTAAATAAATTATGTGGAGTTAAGAAAAAAATACAGGCAGATATGGTCATTTGGTGAATCAAAATAAATTATTAGGAATCATGAAAGTAAGAAAGAGCCCTGTTAAATATTTCTTTTTTTGTGGTTGACTTATTTATTAGTTATTCTGGTAAGCGATTCAACAGATATGGTACGATATAGTCTAATGTACGTTTACCAAATTTATGGTTTGATAAATTTAATTTTGTTTCTAACATTTTTTAGATATATCTATAAATTTAAAAATAATTCTATAAAAATAAAATAGTTTATGAGGTAAGTTCCAAAAATTTTAAGATTTTCTGTTATAATGAATATTATGTTTATAGTTTTGTATAATCCAATAGGTTTTAGTTTTTGTTTATTGTTTTGTTAGGAAGCATTTGTTTACCTTTCGTTTATTTATTTTTTGTAATGGAGCACTAGACTCAGGTTTTGTTTTATAAGTATGTTTTATGTAATGAATTTTTCTTTCACAAATAAAATATACTCTATTCTATTCTATTAATTTAAAGAACAAAATAAACTATAAACTCTGACCGTAAAATTTTGGGATGTATATGAATTTTAAAAAATAATATTTTTAATATAAGCCAAAAAAATAAATTGGGTAGGAATAATTGTTATGATATAATTAGAAGATTTCATTAAAAAAAAATTCCTTAATCCTCTTCAAAAACAAAACAAGTAATTAAAAGATCTTCATTAAGTAAATTCGGGCACCTCGGACGTTCGAGATACGCCCATTGCAGTCTCTGTCTCTTCCTGCGGTACGATCCAACTTCATTCTCGCCACATGGCTGGTCAACCTCAATTTATTAATTCCAGGTAATTATGTTAGGTTTTCACAACATTTTTTTAAACTTCTTTGTTGCAATGGTACCTCCATTAACCAGTAACATTATGTTCTTTGGTACGGACCATAGTTCAGAGGCGTGTTTGAGCACTGGTCTAATCAAGGTCATTTATAACATCATAAGATATTCCCTAAGCCCAAAATAGGGTGTATGGTTATTAAATAAATATTTGTTTTATTTCGAGGTCTACATCATTCGAAGTGTACATATGTAAAAGTATCCACTTTATGAAACCTGTAAGGGTTGTTTGTAATTTCTACAAACTCCTGTTTTTCATTGTACATTCCTCATGTGTTTTGATTGATTCTTGATTAATACATATAAATATCTTCTCTGCTATCCCATCAATGAAAAGAATGTTTTTTTCGATGCTTTGAATAAACGAGCAACATATCTCCAAATCTGCACAGATATACAACTTTTCCAACCTACTGTAAATTGTTATTGTTTTAATTTTTTTTTCAAACCATCTTATCCAAGAATTTGCCCAACCAAATTTGTCTGATCTTTTTTGTTCCTTTATTTTTTATCTTTTCCTTACATTCGGATAGCCATTTGTTTCGTTCATAATCATAACAAAATCCAATGGATGAATGCAACTAAGCAGTATAATTTAGAGGCTGTTACCTCTCGAATAGACTTGATCTCATCAAATAGTATCAAACGCACTTCTGAATCTGACAAATAGATGATGTATGAGCATTGTACACTATTCCTTCTCGAGAATAGTCCTAATGCTTAAACTTTGGTTAACCCCGTGTCGGATTAACATAATCCGAATTTTCCGGCCCTTTTTTGGTTTTTGTATAAAGTCGGGTCAGGGGTCTCTAGGGTTAGGGGGTAGACATTCAGGATACCTGGAGTAAGGCACGATGTAAACAGCCTCCCTAATAGACTCCTGCTTTTCTTTTAGCAAATTGTTATAAGACTGTTAGTAGAAGATATTAATTCCTCAATAGTTAGCACACCCAAATATGTTTTCCTTTTTATGAATAGGACTTTAGGGTAACCTTAATGAAAAATTTACATCTTTCTTCTATCGTGAAAAAAAAATCGTTTTATTCAAAGAGATTTTTGAAGCTATGCACATTACCCACACTTTTAATTGTAACAACCTTTTCCATTCCCATATCTTTAAATAACCGTATATATTTGGAATACGCCATATCATAATCATTTATGGACAGTCAATTGCATCGGGAATTACAACTGGAGACAATAGAGAATTACATCAAAAAAAGGTTCATGAAGTTCCACTCCCAGTTACCTACAGTTAAAGGAGCAGTGACCTACAACTTGGTAAACCCAACCACAACCCGAAGACTGAAGCCCAGACTGCTGCTGGACATCCTCTTATTACTTCTATATTTATCAGTTCTGGTGTTGCCACTCTAAAATTTTATGTTAGTTTAACTTCTTTTTCTTTTCTTTTCTTAAATTTACTTTCTTTTTTTCCACTTAGAAGTCAATTAGTTATTTTGTTAAATCCATAATGTTATTGTTGTCTTTGTTATGAACTTGACTTTTATCTTTTATTAGAAATTATTATTTTAATCTATTCAGTTTATCTTAATTTTTTTTTATTTATAACATAGAATATAATTAGGGAAGTCTTTTGTATGAGACTATACCTTCCCTCCCCCATTAACCTACAGTTAAAGGAGCAGTGACCTACAACTTGGGAAACCCAACCTCATCCCGAAGACTGAAGCCCTGGCTGCTGCAGGACATCCTGTTATAAGTTATGTATTTATCAGTTCTGTTATTGTCATTCTCAAATTTTATTTGATTTTAATTTTTTTCTCTCTTCATCTTTTTCTTAAACTAACTTTCTTTCCTTTTACATTAGAAGTCAATTAGTTTGCTAAATCTATAAATGTCATTGTTTTTGTTATTAACATTACTTTTATCTTTTATTAAGAATTATTATTTTAATCTATTTACTTTATCTTTTTTTTTATTTATAACGTTGTATATAGTTAGGAATGTCTTTTGTAGCGGCTATACCCCTCACCTTTAATCAATTGTTTAAAAAAAACTAATGTACCTCTTATATTAACCATGTAAGGCCCACCAGGCCGATATGGTTAAATAAAAAAATAAATAAATCATTTATGGGATCCTAAGTGAAGCTCATCCACCATAATATTCATTAATTAAGTTTAAACAATTACACTTTTATCCATTTTAGTCTCAAAACATTTTTATTCCGTTCATAAGTCCGATATTTCGGCCAATTTGGACATCCTCAAGGCAGTCTATTGTAAACACCTTTTATTACACATGTGATCTTCAACAGTTCCAAAATAATTAACAATATTATTTATAAATTATCGTACCTTAATACAATTTTAGAACCAAAACTTTAAACTACTTCATGCAGGCTGTTCTATCTAGATCATTTCTATCAGTCCTCAAATTACCCTATGAGACATTAAAACATTACGGAATCATATGAATTTCTTAGATTATGTATAATTACCTAATTAGTCAATTCTTTAAATTAAAATTATCTATCACAGGCAACAGTAAAATTTATCACAGCAATATTTGTAACCTTATTGCTTATTAACAAATTTATATGATTCCCTAATGTTTTAATGTCTCAATCCTAATGTCTTTAATTTCTAAATATTTGGTTCTAAAATTTTATTAAGTTATCATAATTTATTAATAATATTGTTAATTGTTTTGGAATTGTTGAAGATCATATTTGTAATAAAATCTGTTTGTAATAGATTGTCCTTGAGGATGACCGAATTGGCCGAAACGTCGGACTTATAAATGGAATAAAAATGTTTTGAGACTAAAATGGATAAAATTTTAATTATTTAAACAATATTAACCAGTCTCAAGAAAGTGTTGAAATTATAAATAAAATAATATTCATAGTTCAAGAACAACAGAAATGAGCTTTAAATTTATATAAGTTCATATTACTTACGGCCCATATAATCATTAACATAATTTTCTAATTACTGAGAATATCCAATATAGAGGTCCTGTGGAAAATATTTTATTTACCAAAGTCAAAAGAGATGTTATGTTTTTACATGCAATGCAACAGACGTATTCTTAATATATTGTAAACAAGAGTAAGAGTTAAGAGAATGTTTTTTAAAGAAGATGCCTGAGGTCAATGAACTCTTTGTTGAAATATTTAGTATAGTTTAATTTGCTACAATGAACCTTTTGAATTCGGAATTATTTCCCAAAAATGAAGGAACTATTTCGGAAAAATTTGGTTACGGCAAAGCAGTAAATTTTTTTTTAATTTTTGAAATGTTACTAATACACTCAAAATATTATAATATGTAATATTTTAATAACGATTAACATGGAATGATAACATATGGCGTTAACAGTGGGGCGCGCTGACCAAAATACGTCGACTGACGGCTGATTAGTGAGTCTCATTTCGCTGTGGGTTAGAACACATGACAAATCACGGTGGCATTAAAAACCTAACTGGAAATGCTTTCAAAGGCCAACTCATTAGCTGGGATTTGATTTTAGAACCATTTTCTAAAAAAAACACAATTTCTGAAACTTTTGTTTTAATGTTATCTTTATTCCATAGTTATTTTACTTGGCTGCCACATCGTTGGAGGGATTAAAAACATGTATTTTAAAAATTAATTAAATTCTCATCGCTTGAAGAGAAAGAAAGAAAAGTTATTAGAAAAAGTCACTGAAAAAAAAAGTTCTTTTGAAACTGTTCATTAAATGCTCTAGCATTATTAAATGTTTTAACTGTGTTGTTAACCATATAAATTGCTTTTATATTTTACAAAGGTTTCCGAGCTGACAAGTAAGTGGCATTTTTTTTTTTTTATGCCTACATTATTTACAAGCTATTTATTTACATCGATTCGATTAAATGAAGGTCTATTTCTACTTTTGATAATTATATTTTCTAATTAAATAAAATCTTTCATTTGATAAAGAAAACATTTGAATTTTTAAATTTAAGTTTAAAAATAAATTGACAAATTCTGAAGTGCCCAATTTTAAAATAAATGAATCATTTCTCATTGTCAGTTGACTGAATAATTGGTACGGAATTTTTCTATTACTCGTTACAATGTTAAAGACCAATAGTAAAAAATAAAAAGAAAAAAAAGAAAAGAAAAAATTAAATAATTAATTAAAAAGATGTAGTGAGAACAATCGCATACTATTATAATAATGTTATATTTTTAAAATATTAATCGTATCAATTTTAAAGTTCAAATTTGAAAAAAAAATTGAAAAAAGCTTTAAATGTTTAAATAATTAATTAGTGAGCAATATTGAGAATAATCGTATAATATTATTATAATCTAATATTTAATTAGTAAGATGTATTGAGAATAATCTTATAATCTTTATCGTTTCAATGTTAAAAGCCAATATTAAAAAAAAAAAAAAACTTAAATTTTAATAATTAATTAGTAATGTGTAGTGAGAATAATTTTATAATATAATAATATTAATCGTTTCAATATTAAAAGCAATATAAAAAAAGCTGAAATATTTAAAAAATTAATTAGTAAGGTGTAGTGAGTATAATCTTATAATATTATCATAAACTAATAATCAATTAGTAGTGTTTGGTAAGAATAATTTTATAATATAATAATATTAATCATTTGAATGTTTAATAATTAATTAGGTGCAGTGGAAATAATCTTCCTTCTTTAAATATTTTTATTTCAAAAATAAATCATTGATTACAACATTTAGGGGCCATCGCCATTCCGTCATCCCCTAACCACCACTCCGACTCAGATACTTAAACTTGGTAACATAAAATTAGGCTTCCAAGTTTCTTTGCTGCATCTCCTAGGGCCAAGAATATCTTAATGCTTGCTTATTGCTCCGTAATACCAGCTTAATTGCTGGATATCAAAATCATCGGTATACCATAAGAAGTGGACCATGATATTGATCATCGTACGAAATGAATCCCGGACGTACTGCTTTTCCCCCCTCCCAAGATGAAAAGGAGGCAGACAAGTTCATCTCCCAGCTTTACACTGCAATTCGTGCCCAGGAACTCCGATCTCTTGAAACTATAGACATCGTCGATCCTTGGCCACGCGAATTGGTCTTTTTGCAGAAATTTAATGCTTACGGAATCACACCATGGAGAGGACAACTCGAGAGGTTGTTGGTACGAACCATGTTTTCCATGAAGTAGGCATCCCACAGTTCCATAACCCTTTCGGGATAACTCTGCGGTATCCTTTCTACCGTGTGAGAGAGGATATAGGCACACAGTACCTATATTTCTTTCCCTGAAGCAAATCCTCCATGACTATACAACATCCTAGATAACCTCGATTCAGGTACAAAGAGTATGATCATCACTGTTATACTCAGTACATTTGAGTTGGTATCATGTAACTGAGGAGTGGATTAATTGCTTGGAGAATCCACAGGATTCGAACCCACAATATTTGTGTTCGTAATCAGGTACATTTTAGCGGACAGTTTAACCTGCTAAGCCACCACGGCTTTCATTATTGTGTATGGAAATATACAGGTACATTTAAACATTAAAAATCAGAAATAAGAAAAACATGAATTCAAAACATTTATTAAGCATAAAACGTAAATAAAAAAAGAGCAAGAAACTTTCCAAACAAAAGTGTCATTCTAAAATATAGATTTTTTATAAAGGTTATAGGAATCAATTATTAAATATTAATTTGTATTTTCATACATATTAATTTCTAATCAAATATGAGCATACAACACATTAAAATCTTGTTAATACTTGCAGGAGATATTATTTCCACAAATATCTATTAGTAATTTCCAACCAAATTCTCACTCTTGTTACAAGCCCAATGTCCACCAACAATTGATACATATTTTCCATCATATATGATGTAGTGAATTAAAGTTTCTTGAGTGAAAATATTAGACATTAAATGTCAGAGTAATAAGAAAATATTAAACGGGCGTTAACAAAAAATTATAACCGAACTTATATTTCATTGTAGGCATCAATATTGTATTGCTGGTAATATTACGAAATCTATATTGTAAATTTAAATTATGATGTTAAAGAAACTTTTAGAAATTTTTTTTTTTAATCAGAATTCTACAATCAATTACAATTTCGTACTAACTTGAATTCACAAGAATAAGAGATTAAGAATAGCTACCATATACGTGGCTTATTAATTTAATTTAAATTTTATTCAAAACGTTTTAAAAGGTTGAAAAAAAGGTATTATAAAACATATCAAAGACAAATTTTATCTCTTGTAAATCTTTAATTTTAATTATTCATTATATTGAAACATTAAAAATAATTCCAAGCAAAATTATTATTACTCTATTATAGCCAGAATAAAATTTGTAACTTTAAGTTCAATTGTTATGAACGAAAAATTAAAAACTTCCTAGTTTGTATCTTACATAACATGATAAAAAATTATTTTTTAATGAAACTATCTATAATAAATAGGTAAAATAAACCTGGATATCTTTTAATGAATAATAGTTTGTAATATAATGTTTAATGTTGTAATAATGTTTTACAAACTAAATAGATTTATTTAGAAATTGTTTAGGTTTTTTTTTTTTTTTTAAATTTCAGAAAATGTAACGTTTTGAAAATCTATACTTCTTTCTTTCTTTATTTTTTGTCCCAAAAGTGTCAACTAACAAACCTAATTAAAATCAATTTAATGAAAACTATATAACACACTCAACCAATTTATTTTTGTTATAATTATAATATTGCAATATTAAAATATGTTATTGAAGTTAAGATTACATTAATCAAGTCCAATATAATGTGTATTTACTTACACAAAGGAAATAAAATTATTGTAATTTTTGGATTTAAAAATCAATAAATAAATAATAAATATGAATTAGGATGTGTAAGAGGTTACAAATTTAGAAATAAATTATAATCATATAATTTGTGAATCATATGCATGCCTATCAACTTAGTATTGGCAGCTAAATAAATATTTCCAATTTTATATTCAGAAATTTAAATTCAATAGCAAAATTTACACAACAGATTATAGATAATCTTTTTTTTAGATTACTCATATGTTTGGACATTAATTTCTAGATTTTTATTCACTAGAGAAAGAAAACAAATTGCTTTTCATATTGTGTGAGATTTTAGATGAGAATTAACACAAAAACAAAATGTAATAGTTTTCTTGAGCGATATTGCTATAAATATCAGCAAAATAATTGCGTAGGAATATTATTGAAATTGATAACTTATTATTAGCTAGAAAATTATAGAAAATTTTTCTTATAAAAAACAAATTTTGATCGAAATTTTTGTTACATGTTAATGAAACTTAGAAATCTATTTATCATAGTAGTTTTCCACGAAAAGCGGGTGTCCATGTTAATTATTAAATTTATTTAACACATACTAACTCATTACAGATTTATACCACTAAGTATGTTTTACTTAAGGTTATTGAATCCCTAAAACATACTCAAATTTGTTTTTAATTTTTAGTACTTGAAAATGAATTAGATATTAGTTTTATTATTGAACTAAAATTTGCAATAACATCACATACTTGAAATACAAATATTTCTTTACAGTTTTTAGTAAACTAAAAATTTACTACAAATCCAATATTCTGTATTTACAACTTCATTACACACGGAATAATATATCTGAATATTTCTCGTCCGCAAATATTTCGGAAAATAAAAAATTTTTGTGCAAAAGCTTTTATAAAAAAGTAATAATCTTTTATGTATAATATGCTTTTGAATTTTATTTTTTAAACGAAATTAAACTTTCCTGTTATAACCAACAATTCTATCTAAGTATTTTGTGTAAGAAAAAGAAATAGGCGATTCGGGTAATCCCAGGTTTCATGAAATGTTAAAAATAAATTGGATCTAAATGGCTAAATTTTTTCAAAAGACTGCTGAAAGCCAAGAATGGGTATAACAGACGAATATATAAAAAGATGAAAGATCTTCCCTATAATTTCTTTAATTAAGGGATAACAATGATTTGAAAATTTTAGCGTAATTAAGGTATACATTAACAACACCATTACTCCTACAACAAGATATTTCTTTATTAAGATTTTTAATAAGGGGTTTATTTATTTACAATAAGGTAGCGAAACATGTCAACATTACATTTATTGTATTTAAGGATTAAAATTCACCAAATTCTAAACTAGTGATAATTTAAAAATTTTATACCCGGTTAATACCACATACACAATACCAATGTATGGTGTTTTTCTTTAATAACAGCCTGTACTATGGTTTTGAATCTTGTACAAGATATTTCCAATAATGGCAAATATCAAGAATATTATAAGCACTTTGAGGAGAAATGATGAATGTATAATCAGTGTTTAAGACACCTCAACCGTAAGCTGGTTAAGATAATTAATTTTTTTTTAATTAATGATAAAAAAAAGTGAAGAAATAATATGTGACTAATGAATGATTGGTGGACATTAGTGTGTTGCAGAAGTGGAAGACTCTACCGTAAGAGATGAGACCGCTGTTGAGCATGGACAACTTGATGGTGTTTGGTATGGAGACCAGGGAGACGCTACTCCCGGCCTTCTTCTTTTTCGGCTTCTCGTGGTCCTGAAACCTGGAGCTGGAGCGGGAGCGGTGCTTGGTCCCGCCGGACCCGGACGCCTGGAGAGACGACAGCTTGGCAGCGATACCGGCACACGACTGCCGCTCTACTCACCCCTCCCCGCCTCCCCCCGCCAGTCGCCGCTTAGTCCACTTCTTGCACCGCCGAGGAACTGTCTTGTGAATTCACGCTTGTTATGAACAACTTAATTTTATTAAATTAAAATGAGTTATATCTATAAAGTCCCAACACTCTTCATTAATAACTTCAAATGTCCGATGTTTCGGCCAATCTAATTATTATTTCACAGCCTTAGATTAGGGAGAGAAATGCTTAATTTAGCCATGCTGCCTAAGTACACTGGATTGCTACAATACACAGCATACCAATCAATCCATGATCAGATATATTACATTTTTTTTTTCTATTTTACAATTTTATTTCATTTAATTGACAAATTTATTCTTCCTAATTCACTCTCTCAGACTCTCTCTAGTGATCCACCACTCATGTTCGATCCGTTAAACAAATTAAACGAATTTATCATTAGATAGCAATGTAAAATCAAACCAAAGACATAATAGTAATATCAGTAGATGATTTTACAGAAAAACAAATAAACGAATACATTTTAAAAAACTAATATATAGTTAGTTAAAAGAAATACTTAAATGAATAAATACGTTAACAGATATAATTTAACGAATAAATAAGTTAAAACAAAAATCGACAGGTCCAAAAAAGTAACAGTTTAACATTTTCAGATTATTCTGCCTTGGTCAAAATTTACCTATATTTGTCACTTTTTCATTTAAATATAAATTATTTTAATCATAAATTATGTTACTAAACTTGTTTAGTAGATTATTATTATTATTTTTATCTCAATATTCCTTATTAATTATTTTAAATGTCCAACGTTTTGGCTAACCCTTCCATAATCAGGGACACTCTAACTAACTCTAAATAACAGCTTTTATTACAAACTTATTATTGAATATTTTAAAAAACATTATTTTTTTTTCTTAAATATCAACAAGGATGATAGAGGGCAAAAATGTCCTTAGAATTAACTAAAGCCCAAACTGTACAAAGATAAAATTATATAAGAATATCTCCATAGAGGCCTGTGGAATCTAAATTTGGTTG
>NW_027112190.1:0-2690 GCF_000696795.3 Halyomorpha halys | reverse complement strand
TCGACATTTTTGATCCGTGAGCCCACTTGGAATACATTAAATTTTTATAAAGAGGAAAAGATTGGTGGCTGGGCCTGATTCTGACCAAATCGCCTCCTCGAAATAGAGCATGCCTACCAGGTATTGAAGCCAAGATCCTTTATGGATAGTAATGGAATATAACAAAAGTTATATTGTGTAAAATATTAATTTTAACTCCTAACACTGAAGATTTGAACTTTTTACATAACCAGTGGGAATAATAGTTGATATTAAGTTTTTTTCTTTTATTTTCAATAGCAGTCTACTGATGGAAATCACAATTTCTTGCTTCAAAAATAAATAAGGGGAAAATTAAGGGAAAAATAAAGGGTAAATCGGACAATTACTGACACTTCAACAATAATTGTAGCCCTAAAATTTAATTGAAAACAGTATTCATTTTATTTTTGTTTTATGTAAATCTTCAGTCCATTAAAAATCACAGATGTCCTTTGAATAAAAAAAAAATCAATACTGTAAACATATAATAAGTTACTTAAATGTTAATGAACAGTTTACAAACAGAATAGGAAAATAACACTTCTTCATTTTTTGCTGAGAAAAGGGTTTCAGGATTTTTACCTTTCCTTCTTACCAGAAAAATAACTGTAGGTAAATTATTTATCAATATGATTTATTAATGATCATTTTAATGCATCCTTGAAAATAAAATTACCAATTTTAATATTTATAAGTTTTAATTATTTTAAACTATATAATTATTCATTATTAATAAATTATTGGAACTGAAAACAAATCCCAATAATTTTCAAGAATGAAATAAAAGAGAAAGGGGAAAAACCAAGGCGGGAACCTCTCAAACCAAACCCCTTTACAGGATTTGACATGTCTCAATCCAGCCTCTCTTTCACGTCAACTTTTCTCTCTTTTTTCTCCTCGGTATTGCAAAAAAAAGAAATAAAAAGATTGACGGTCCCAAGTGCTCCTTATTGATTCCTACATCTGTTCTCAAATAAAATAAAAATGAACTCGTAAACAAAGATTCGACTCCCGTGATTGTGAGTAGTATTCGGAATTAGTATTAAAAAAAACTCGATAATTTAGCCACTAATCTCAATTACCCCAATTAGCCCACTGTGTGAAACTATACTGGAAGTATTTCTAAAGTTGTTTAATAAATATAGACATATATTAAAAATGCATTAAAATTATATGAAGAATTATTGTTTAGATCATAAAGAAATATTTTGATAGGAATAGAACTTATAGACCCTCATCTTATCAAAGTTAAATTTATTTATTTTCTTTATTTTTATTTTATTTTATTTTTTATTTTTAATATCACATTCTGTCATATTTTTAGGCAATGTTAATATGGATCAAGGCTCATTCACATCATATTTACAAATATATAAATTATATGATAAAAAAATAAAGAATAGAAGAGTATAATAAAAGAAAAAAAAACAAAAACAAATAAAAAACAAAAATTAAACTTAAAGCAAAATAATATCTGAAACACAACCATTGCTATTTACATTCAGCCTGGAGATCTCCTAACCAAAGAACGAGCAGGACTCCAGAAGATCCCGGCGCTTCTCTGTCAATCGCGTCACTTACATTAAAAGCCAGTGAAAGATAAATGAGGGGAGGGCGTCAGCCTCTTTCCAAAGTTAACGGGATGAAAATAAAATATCATTTCAACTGATTCTCAAATCACAAGATCACTTACTATCACAGTGTAATCTAGTATAATTTGGATGTTATTTAGTTTTGATGATTACTTAGAAGATATCAATCTATATTTCAAAACAAACGTACTGCCACTCAACTGCTTCGCAAATTTAACGGATTCATTCTGACGCTATGGCGAATTTGTAACGACCCCTAAGCTTTTTATATATTCCAAAAAAGCATGCAGCTGGTCAGTAAAAATACAGTTAATAAAGAGCGGACCTTTCCCCTCCTCATTAGGGAAAGGGCACCTGGTCAGTGCCCTTTGTTGGAAGGGCTTTGCAATATGTACGGCGTCCGCAACGTTCACTTGCAGCTTGCCAGATTACAATAAAAATTTCGATACGGATTGATCCTATGTTGAATAAATGTGTAATGTATGAACTCTGGTAAAGCGCTACGAGCAAAATATGCTATATTTCATATATCGTCTTTCTTAATTTAAAAAATCATGCCTCATATAAAATCGATAAGAATAATGAGTTGATCGAAGTAAATGTAAAAGAATAATTATGCTATTTATAAATGAACGCACAAATTTCTAAGCTAGTTTTTATAACGATATGCAGTTTCGATTTGTGATCGATATGTACACCGCTACTCTATATCTATTGCTTTTTTATTTTTTAATTAATTTTTATTTACCAAGTAAACATTTATTTTTTATTTATAGCTAAGATGAATTATTGCTTAAGTTACTACACAGAAACTCATAATCCTAAAGGAAAAGTCACCGATTCTATCTAGTGCTCCTTTGGTAAATCACTTAGACTAGAAAAAATTATTAAATTTAAACTCTGTGGCACAATTCCCACTAATATAATAAAGAATATATTTTCGACACCATTTGGAATCCTTTTTAACGTTGTACATTTTGAGCAAACAAGACGCATTAAATCCAATCTAATTTTATATTCAAAGTTAGGATTGTTTCAAAAGGGATTAAATTTCTATTATAAAATACATAATCTCTT
>NW_027112189.1:11060-11666 GCF_000696795.3 Halyomorpha halys | reverse complement strand
GTTCATGAGATGGAGAAAACAAATACTACCTTTTTGCCGGCCATGAATGTTACAGTATAGCAAAGTCGTAAACATATGCTTGCTATTAGGGGAGATCAGACGGTTTCGGTTTTTTCCAATTCCAACCTGATTGTAGTATTATTGTTTTCTCCTTCAATTATTCATCATTTTTTAAAAATATTTTGTATTTATCAATTATATAGTACTGCCAAAAATGAGAACTTGTTATTTATTTCAAATTTAAAAAGAATGAAAGGTATTTTATAGAATGAATTTCTAAACATTTATTGTTTATGCCACGTCATACAATGTTAATGAGGATAAGATTCATCTGATATTATATAACATTCAATTTTACATTTATATTCGGAATTTAATCAAAGTCGTTTTGTAGAAAATTGAAAAAATGTTAACAATTTAATCTAAATTTGGTTATTCTGGTCAGTCAGTTTTAGCAAAAAGTTGCTGTCACATCTCAGGCAATTTTAAATTTAAATATGTAATTTCAAATTTCTCAACCACCTAAATCCACTTGTTTCTAACCTGGCTTATCCTTCATTACCTAATAATCCTCCTAGGCGTCTGAAAAGAAGATGGCCTCGAGAT
>NW_027112189.1:9962-11010 GCF_000696795.3 Halyomorpha halys | reverse complement strand
CTGAAATTAAATATATTTGAAATTTCTTGTTTGTTTGTTTATTGTTGCTTAAAGGCGTAAAACTCTCTGGTCATCAACGCCTATGGCATGCTAAACGTTTAGTAAAAATTAATAATAAAAAAATTTAAAATAATTTAAAAAAAAATAAAATCGAAGAGGAGTTATAATTTAGAAAAAAAGTGCTTTTAAAAATTCTAGCACTAATGTAATTTTAGCTTCCTCATTTGTGAGAGCTTCTGATAAATTTGGGGCCAGTCCTATTCTGTTTATTGTTGGCTCATAGTCAGTACATTTTTCAAAAATATATCTAATCGTGAGAATGAACTAACAATATTTGCACCTTGGAGGTGGCAGTTTTCTGATCTGGTGAAAGTGCATGAGGAGAGTATGACCTATTCTCAAGTGGGTTAGAGCAACTTCCTACCTGCGGCTGTTGCGGTAGGATGTCGACCATGGTTTCACTGATACTTTTATTCCTTTTAATTTACTCGGAGAACTTTCATCCCACTTGGCCTGCCATCTTTCTAATACTTGTAATTTAAGGGGCGTACTGAGTTCTGATGAGGTAAGAACGGTGTTGTCTCGGCCAGGGAGCGTGAGTGCCTCTCTGGCAGCTTTGTCTGCGAGCTCGTTACCAACAATGCCAATGTGGCTTGGAGCCCAAATGAAAATTATGGACCATAATTAAAAATTAAAATATTCTTCTGAGTTATTGAAAAGCAAAAATGGAAGGCTGATGCGAGGTTTTGTAGAAATTTCTTGTAATTCATTCATTATACGTTTACCGTAATGCAACTAGATATAATAACTTACATATTTAATTTTCTTTAGAAGTATTACTTTTTTGTAGTATTAAATCTACCACTTTTTAAAATATAAATACTTTATGGTATATTGAATGATGTACTATAATAACTTATAGTATGATAAATGAAAATACCCTGATAATCCTCCGAGGCGGCTGAAAAGAAGATGGCCACGGGACCTTCTAATATAATTAATGTTTGAAGTACCACCAATGGGTGGTTCCTTCCCAAGATTTTCAAGT
>NW_027112189.1:2798-3600 GCF_000696795.3 Halyomorpha halys | reverse complement strand
TATATATATTTTCAATAAAGGAGGTAAGAAAAAAAAATATGAATTTGAACGTTTGTGGAGTTGTTCGGTAAGGGGAGTATAACCCAGTGGTTATCAACGACCATTTTTCATGCTTTATATTTCTATGATTCAGTATTCTTTGTAATTTAATATAATTAATTATTTTAATGCGCATCCCTATGCGCTATTTAAATGTGTTTATGCTTTAGGTTTAAATCTTATTTAACAGGTTATTTCTTCATTATAAAATTAAAACCAGTTCCATGTTCCTCTCGGCATCATTTAGAGCCACTACTACATCTAGTCCCAGTCTATAGCCATAGAAATGACGTTCCTGAAAAATATAGCTGACTTTAAGCGTGCTATTACAATATTGACATTTTGGCTGGAGTGGCCTATTTAGCAGATATGAATGAGTTAAATTTGTATGACCTATTCATAATCTAGCTGTTGCCAACTCCTTCCCGCGATTGGAACGGTTTGATATCGGTCCTGAAACAGTAGAACAAGTAATAGTAGATTGCTCTGCGATGGAAGGAGACCGAACCAGGCTGTCGAGAAAGACTGGGATTTTCACCCCCGTCGAGTCGGATTTTCCCTGTTTGATGGAAAAAGAGAATTACCCCTTCTTCAAGGAGTTCATTTATCGGTGGAAGGAGGTAGTGGGCCCAACTAATTTCACAATGATTGATGCGCACCAGAAGGACCTACCGAACGTATGCAGTGGACAAGATGCAGCCCCATCAGTAAGGCGCTAAACCTAGTACTGGGATGCACTATAGTAAAAAAAAATAATAATTAA
>NW_027112189.1:0-513 GCF_000696795.3 Halyomorpha halys | reverse complement strand
ATTTATTCAAGTATTTCTTTTAACTACCTTTTTATTATATTTTCTTTTAAATTTATATATTAGTTTTGTTTTGGTAAAATGGACTTCTTTGTTCGTTATTCTGTAAACTGATCTACTACTGTGACTATTATTTCCCTGTTTAATCTCACATTGCTGTCTATTAGTGAATTTGTTTAACGGATCACTGGAGCAGATCTCAGAGGGCAAATTGGGGAGGGTGAATTTGTCGATGAAATGAAATACAAATTGTAAAATTGAAGGAAATGGTGAAAAGAAAGGAACAAGAAATGGAATGGAAAAAGGAATAAATAGAAATATTTCTATTTAGTATATAGAATGGAATTGATTGTAAAAGGAAACTGTGGGAAAAAAGAAACTGTTTTCTTTTTTTTTATTATATCATGTAAATATATGTAATTTATATATGTCCGATCAGGGATTGATTAGTATGTTGTATAATGTAACAAGCCGATGTATTGGGCAGCATGGATGAATAAAGCATTTCCATTACTA
>NW_027112188.1:330858-332760 GCF_000696795.3 Halyomorpha halys | reverse complement strand
ACAGGGGTAAGAGCCACATTATTAAAGTATACTGTACGGCAGTCGGCAGGTTTACGACGAAGAATAAATGTGATTTGATGGGATTTGTTGGGAATTATTTTGATCCTCCGATTTCGACACCATTCTTTTAGGGTTGTGATATGGGACTGGAGAGTTTGGGATGCAATCAAAGGGTTATTACTAACTGTGAGCACACATGTGTCATCAGCATATGTGGTAAGGATCGTGTTAGGAATTGTTGGGATGTCAGCTGTATAGACAATGTAGAGGATGGGACCGAGGATACTACCTTGAGGAACACCAGCGGATTGAAAATAGAGGGATGAATAGGAACCATTGTGGTTTACTTGGAATAATCTATTAGTAAGAAAGGAACGGGTGATGAGAAAATATGTAGGAGGTAGGAATTTAAGGAGTTTGTAAAGCAGTCCCAGGTGCCAGACTCGATCAAAAGCCTGCTCTATATCAAAAAAGAATCCCGCGCTCCAAAGAAGACGAGACAACGTCCCCCACACGATAACATTGCTGGATAGTGGAGTGGAATGTTCGGAATCCAAACTGGTTATCTGGGATTATATGATTGGAATCAAGGAGGGAGTATAGGCGTTTCAAAATAAGTTTTTCGAGGATTTTTCCCATGATCTGTAATGGAGAGATGGGGCGGTAAGAGGATGGGTGTTCTGGCGGCTTTTGGGGTTTGGGGATCATTTTTATTATAGATAGTTTCCATGTATCAGGAAAATATGTGGAACGGACAACGGCGTTATATATGTAGGTGAGGAATAGGATGGCTTTTTGAGGAAGAAGTTTAAGGTTATTGTTATTAGGTCATATCCAGGAGCTTTGTGGGTAGGTAATCGTTGAATGATGCTGGATATTTCAGAAGGATGAAATGCTTTAGGTGGTAGGGTCATTTAGAGTGGAATATTGAGTTCTGCTTCAATACATTCAAGGTGAATTGGTTTAAGGATATCGGGATGCGGAATAAAGGTTTTAGAAAGGTGTTGTGGAAAGGTTTGCGATTTTTGTTCGTCAGTTCTGGTCCAAGTTTGGGATTCGGTGAGAAGAGGATAGTTAAAATCTTTGAATTTCAGCAGCTGTTTGGTGGTTCTCCATAATGATTTGTCAGTAGTTGTAAGATTTTCAGTGAAGTTAAGTAAATGTTGAATTTTCTAATTTCTGCTTTAAGTTTGTTAGTTAATTTGGTGTAATACGTTTTGTCAGTTGGATATCTGGTCCTATGCCACTTTGATCTTGCTCTTCGTTTTTCCCTTATTAAGATACAAATTCATTTTACTAGTTCTATAAGTGTTGTCATTTATACTTGTTCTTACTGATTCTGTGCGTTTTTCTATAGCTTCGTCGATGTCTTGTTTTGTCTTTAGTTGAATGTTCAAGTCTAGTTTTTGTTTCAAGTCGTATCCAAATCCGTCCCAGTCAACTCTTCCTGTAATCAATGAAGGAGTGGAGGGCTTAGGCACGAAACTTGAATTTAAAAAAAGTAGAACTGGAGTATGATCTGATAAGAGGTCATCCAGGGATTCGACAATGGTTTGAGAGGAGGAGATCTGGGAGGTGATAAATATGTCAAGGATATCCGGCAGTTTTTTTAGGGGTGTAGGCCAATAAGTAAGATTTTTGGGGGAGATGATAGCATATGTATTGGAAGTGGAAACTCGGGATAAGGTATTACCACGGGGATTGGTTGTTTGGCATTCCCATCGTTGGTGTTTAGCATTGTAGTCTCCTCCAGCAATGAAGCGTGGTCCGAAGGTTCGGAATAAGGAATCAAGAAGGTTATAAGAAAGGTTATTACCAGGAGGACAGTATACAGCTGAAAATGTAACATGGAAAGGGCGAGTCGAAATTATTACCGAGGTCGATTGGATTGCATCAGTTGGA
>NW_027112188.1:329194-330003 GCF_000696795.3 Halyomorpha halys | reverse complement strand
TGTGTCGCAGTGTTTGCGGATGTGTATGAGGACTAGCTTCTCATAAATTTTTGAGATGTGATTGAGGAGACTGAATAAGTAAATAATAATAAGAAATATTAAAATAGGAATATCGATATTTTATATTGATAATTACATATTTTTTTCTCGATATTTTGTATTGTTGTAATATCGATATGGAATATAAGCAACAATATTATATATTTCGTTGAAAAAATATCGAAATATCGTTTCTAAACTTTGATATCGATATTAATACCGTAAATATAAATATAAATAACGTAAATATCGAAAGGAACATGAAATTATCCAAATAAAATATCGATATACCTTTTTTTAGCTTTTCATTAAATATTATAGTTTTCTTTCATAATATATCGATATTTCGATGAAAAAATATCGTAATACTTTTTCTAATCCACCATATTGATGTTAATAACAATGTCGGATATCGAAAGGAATATCAATTTAAAATATAGAAAAACTATTTTTATGCTTTTTATAAAGTTTTCTTAATCTTATTATACGCAATATAGATATTTCTATAAAAATTAGTTTGAAATATCGATATTATCAACTATGTGAAATACCAAAATGAATAATAAATTTTCAAAATGAAATATCGAAATACCTTTTTTTAGCTTTTCATAAATAATTTTATTTTTTATAAAATATCTATATTTCTATTAAATAAAATATCGAAATATGGTTTCAAATCTTCCATGTCGATATTAGTAACAATATCGAATATTGAAAGGAATATGAATTTTTCAATTTAAAATATCGAAAAAGTATTTTTATGCTTTTTC
>NW_027112188.1:326523-329144 GCF_000696795.3 Halyomorpha halys | reverse complement strand
TGGAAGGAATAAAGGAATGGGATAAGGATGCAAAAACCAGCATGGGAAGTGTTATCTGGGTGGTCTGATCTATAAGTGATGTAGTCACGTATGTAAAAGTGTGTCCTTTGGGTGAAATGGTTTTCAGTCAGTAGGGCAATGTCAATGTGTTTATCGTGTAGAAATAAGTCAAGTTCGTTACGGTGGTTTTGTAGACCATTGGCATTCCATAACAAAACAGCTAGGGGCCTTGTACTCATCATGGGAAATTAAACGGGATTTCGGATAGGATTCGTGTGAGAAGGTTGATCAGGGGTTTGATGGTCTGTTGATAGGAATCTATTTATACTGTAAATTTTTGGTTTTCATTTAGTTACTTTTGGAAAAAAAAATGAAAAATTGGGACAAAACATCGGCTTAAAAACATCGATGTTTTGGGTAAAACATCGATGTCGCATCCCTACTGGCAATCCTCCGAGGCGCCTGAAAAGAAGATGGCCTCGTGACCTTATATTGTAAAATGTTTTTAGAGTTCTACTACTGGTTAGTTTCTCTACATGCTGTATAATATCATTATCATTATGTCATTATGATCAAATTTACTTGTTGTATTTTTTATACAGTTGTAAATATCAATTAATAAAAAAAATAATTTTATCAATGAACTCTATTTTATGGATTTTATTGACATATTTATTAATTTTTCCAACTAAGTCAGTAAAAGGTTCTGCTCCCAATGACCTGTATGTGTGTTTGTCATTCAATAATTTATCCATTTTTTCTTCATATTCATTTTTGTATAAAATAGCCAATTGTTTTGTTTTATCCGATCTAATTATAATTATGTCCTTATTATTTTCTAAAAGATTATTTAAGTATTTTAGATCTCTATTAATTTGTACGTTTCAACTGGATTTTTTGTTATTTCCCATGTGATTACTTATTATTGAACATACTTTGTTTTTAGTAGCATTAATATGATTCTCTGATGTGTCTGAATGCTGTCAAACATATTTTCAAGGTCAATAATTATA
Organism: Halyomorpha halys; assembly: GCF_000696795.3. Taxonomy (NCBI): domain Eukaryota; kingdom Metazoa; phylum Arthropoda; class Insecta; order Hemiptera; family Pentatomidae; genus Halyomorpha; species Halyomorpha halys. The sequence continues at coordinate 328,131 of NW_027112188.1, read as the reverse complement.
TTTGTTACTTCTATGTCATTTTTCTCCATATTGAAGTTAAAATTTTCATCCAATGACAAATAAATAATTATATTCTATGGAATGTTTAGTTTTGTTTTGTTAACTACTCTGTTTTTAATTTTATGTAAATTTTTATATTTCTCCAACGATTCATTATTGTTCAATTTATTGTATTCAATTTTGTTTAATGTGTAAATTTGTCTTGAAGGATGTTAAATTGTTGCTATAATTATCATACCTTATTGTTTTGTTTATCATTGTTTTATTTATCTTAGGTTGTTTTATTGTGGGATTTAACTTGCTTTTTTATAGTTTTTTAACCTCAAAAATTTATAGAAATTAATATAATAAAACTTCCTATAAAGAAAATCCAGAATATTATTTGAAGTATTTTTAGAGAAACAATCAGAAAAACTTTTAAAGCGTGAAAATATGCTAAATGATGTCCCAGCATGAAATGACCACTTCTATATATACAAATTTGATCAGCTGATCACTTCAATCACCTGTTGGCCTTTGTCAGCTGACATCTCACTCAGGCCGTAACTCCCCCACTAGTGTACTAAGAGTCCTCGTAAACTTATATAGCACAATTCAATAGCATATTTAAAAAACAATTAGATCAGAAAAATAAAAAAAAATATTTACAATAACCTATGGACAATCAAAACTAAACAAACATTCCTCGTAAACTTATATATTATTGGCAGACCTCACTCTTATGTTGTAATTGTTGAATGTGCGGTTGCTCTTCTTTTATCATCCCCTTCAGATGCCTCGCCTCTTCCTCTCTCCGGCTCCTTGCCTCCTCTGCTTCCTTGTCCGCCCCAGTCCCGTCTCTCTTCTGCTTCTCCTTCGGTTTCTGTTGTTCTGAATGTCTCAGTCAACTCACTTGATAACGTAGTCGGCCCCAATTACTTCTTCGTGCCTGTTTGACGTTGACCTCCATCGGTTTGCCTCGACCTACATCATCTCTTTGGTACATTTATGGACAATACTTGGCTATGTGTTCTTCGTTTCCGCATTCAAAACACCTGGTACTAGTTCATTTGATCACCCAAGTGTCAAGTGTCCCACAATGCCGTACCCGGGGCATTTACGGTCTTCTAGCTGACTTATCTCTCAGGGTTTCGTCTGGTTCCTCTTTTCGGGGTTCTTCGTCCTCTCTCTAGTGGTGTTGTGATACTCTATTCTCCGTCGGGAGTTAAAGCTAGGGATGGGATATCGAAAGAAAAATATCGATATTGATATCGATATCGATATCGGTATTATATCGGAACTAAAATATCGATATTTTAAAATATCTATATCGAAAATTTAACGAATTAAAGTAATGATAATTATAAAATGATAACACAGCAACACATAGGAAGGCATATTTTATGTCATACCTAATCAAAATACATAAGAAACTCTTAATAACCATGAAACAAAGCAACACCACGTATGGTTGTCGACAACCATAACAAATATAAACTAAAATATAATTGTTATATTGAAGAAAATTTAAAAATAGAATATCGATATTTTATTTTGATAAGTATATGTTTTTTTCTATATTTTACATTGTTTTAATATCAATATGGAGTATAAACAACAATATTCCGA
>NW_027112188.1:320840-323147 GCF_000696795.3 Halyomorpha halys | reverse complement strand
AATATCGATATTCCGATATTATCGGTTACTCGATATCGATATTAAAATATCGGATATCGGACACAAAATATCGATATTTCGATAATATCGATATCGATATCCCATCCCTAGTTAAGGCCATTCCTGGGTCCTTTTCCATTCGCGATTCTTCCTCCCGAACACTAGCATCCATCAAATCTCCTGCGGGATCCTTCAATAGGCCCTCCTTCTTTCCTATCTCTCTTACCGATTGGACTTCCAGGATTCATGATATGAACACCATCTCTTCTCTAGCAGGTCCTTGTCCATCAGCTCCGTTAACTTGTCCCTGATTCGATTAAGCCGAGCCAAACGTTATCCAGGATATTAACCGCTTGATTGCCTCTGTCTCTTCATCTCACGAAACATGCCCTCTTCTGGCGCCACTCCCTCCGAAGGCCTTTTTCAAGCATTCCTACATGTCCCAGGATATCTTCGTCCGCCTGTATCTGATCGAGGATGGACCTCTTTACCCTGCAAACCACTGCAGCCCTTAACGCTTCCGAATCCACTTTGGATAACAGGTTATCGGCGAGTTTGTTTTATTATGTCCATTAGCCGATCGCCTCCTTTCAGAAAATGGTTCAATTCCCCGGTCTCTGGATACTGCTTCTATCGGATCTTTTGCTGTGGCTGTCTTGACCTTAATCTATTCCAGTTTATTGGTGTGTGCTTACGGCATACTCGGTTACTCGACGAGAGAGGTGGGATATTCTTAGCTTACACTTGGCGGACTCGTCGGCGGTACTAGAGGTGGGGTGTTATACTGGGGTAAAGTCTGGACTGCGCCCCATAGAATGCTATTGCTCTCCATGTATTTCTCAGATAAATAAATAGTTGTGTGAAAATGAAATTCGTACTACACGCGCTCGAAATTGGAGGCGTAGTAAGCAAGAGAAGAAAAAAATAAAATATACAAATTAGTTTTTTGGATCAACTGTTACCTCCATATTAAAAAGTCCCGGGTTTCGGCACTAGTTATGTATTGTCAAGTGCAAACAGTAGAAAGATAAGAAATGACTCACACGGTTTACAGTCATAGAATGTCTTTATTGGCCCCTCTCCTTATCTATGCAATATATTTATCTGCTTTATTTCTTCTATTATCATTAATATTATTATTATTATTTTATGATTTTTTAAAACTTAAAACAGAATATTTAAAGAACAATTAAAGATAATTGTTGTGAATTTTGAGTGATAAAAAACTGCTATGACAGTAAATTATTTCCTCGAATCATTTTCGCTTGTTGTTTTGGAGGTCAGTTGCTTAAAAACCTCAATATTATAAAAAAAAAAAAAAATAAATATATATATTTTTCCGCTCGTTTGACCATACCATACGCGTGACCTTTTAGTTATTGGAGCAGAATATACTTCCTTGAATTTTTGATTATGTATTAGTTACTTTTTTTCTCCAGGATCCTACTTTAAGCGACATATAAATGATAACTATTTATATATTGTATTTCCTTCTAGAATGTCTCCCATTTCATTATTCTCCACACTGGCGACAGGTAGGTATACAAGAAATAATTAGATCTCTTAAATGAGTTGTAGTTCTTTTAATGTTATTTAGGTGTATAATTATTTCAAACAGTTGTAAAATATTTCTAAAGGTTGATTAGATTTTACATTAAGTGTGATTAGCAACCCAATGAAGTTGGGCAGCACAAGTTTGTATTTTAATAAAGTTTTTCCTCTTTTATTAATTAAGATATTAGGAACGAAGTACAACGAATCTATAACAGTATAGGAAATTGTTAGAAGATAAACCCTTATAAGAATATCTTTAATTTAATTTTTATACGTTATATCATATTATTATTAAAGAAAAATATGAATTATGTTCACAGCACACATAGAAATTTATTTATTTTAAATTGTTTGAATCTCCTGTTAAGGGATACTTCTTTCCTACGAAATTTTTGACTATAGACGAATTTAGAATTATAGGGTGAATGTTTACATCAAGACCCTGTATGGTGGACTCATTATAATGGACACAGAGAACTAAATTTTATGGACATTGAAAAACTACAGCAAGATTTCAAATTGAATTTCATATACCACAACCTAACAAAGATGATCTAATTTCAATATGATCTAATATTTGTGATTTTTCCGATCCAATGCGTTCTCCAGATTTAAATGGCCTTCAACCGCAAACCATTTTTTTTTCTCGAAGAAATCACCATTATAGAATTAGATTCTAAATGAAATAGATACAATAGAAATATTCTCTTCTACTGAAAATTCCAGAGTTTCCCAGAAACTTCTATATGATAT
>NW_027112188.1:319942-320790 GCF_000696795.3 Halyomorpha halys | reverse complement strand
ATATTTTACACTAATGTAATATCGATATGGAATATAAGCAACAATATTCCGATATTACTTAATCGAAAAATCGATATTTTGTTTAAAATGACTAAAATATTAAATAGAGATTTTAAAATGGGAATATCGATATTTTATTTTAATATTAAATATTTATTTCAATATTTTCTATTTTTGTAATATCGATATGGTATATAAGAACAATAATACGATATTATTTTATTTGCAATATCGATATATTGTTTAAAATGACTAAAATAAGATACAGAAATATTAAAATAGAATTATCGATATATTATTTTGATTTTACAGTTTTATTTCGATATTTTTCACTATTGTAATATCGATATGGAATATTAGCAACAATATTCCAATATTAATCTATCGAAATATCGATATTCTTTTTTTAAAGACTAGAAAATTTTATAGAATAATTAAAAATAGAATATCTACATTTTATTATGATAAATACATATTTATTTCGATATTTTGTATTATTGTTATATCGATATGGTTTATAAGAACAATATTCCGATATTATTTTATCGAAATATCAATATATAGTTTAAAATGACTAAAATAAAATATGGAAATTTTAAAATAGGAATATCGATATTTTATTTTGATAAGTACATATTTATTTCGATATTTCCTATTGTTGTAATCGATAGGGAATATTATCAACAATATTCCGACATTACTTTATGGAAATATCGATATTTTGTTTATAATCACTAAAATAACATATAGAAATATTAATTTTTTTTTTTTTTTTTTTTTCCGAACCCTCTAAAACAGAAATAAAATGGGAGTTAGTAGTGCATTACTGTGTAGAAAGAAAAAGTAAT
>NW_027112188.1:316089-319331 GCF_000696795.3 Halyomorpha halys | reverse complement strand
TAAAATAAAAGGGATTCGGGCAGAGTAACGACACAAGAGTACTTGAATAACTAACTTTATTATCAGAATTGTCTGATATATATAGGGACTGAGTTTGTTGTTAAACTTAAAGATAACTAAATCCTTAAATCCTAGTAGTACAGAGTTTCTATTGTTATTCACGAGCTATATACAGCTAACTCCCTCCCTCCAGTTCCTTTTGTATGGAGGAACTATAAATAAAAATAAACTGAACTGGTACAATGTCACACATAAGAAATAAAAACTTCACTTGTTGTACAGAAAAGAAATATAAACACTGGACCTTAACCTAGTAAATAACCTTAGCCTATAACTTAAAACTAACAGTTAAACTTAACCTATACATACAAGTGGAACAAGAAAGAAAAGAAGGAAACACTTTCTAGCTGCGAGATGGTCCAGGCTGAGCGCTGCCGTCCGGCTCGATTTGAGACATTATATGAGCCACTCGAAGTTCCTCAAGGTGTACTGTACGTGGCTGAAATGGGTAGTTACATCCCTGATGGTGAATAAATTATTCTCTCGGATTGTTGTAACTTTGTACGGGCCCTCGTACCGCTCGGTTGTTTTAGTACGAGCTGTTCGTAGTCTCCTGTACACTATGGTTCCCAACGCCAGTGGTCCCTTTTTATAGACTATGGGTTTATTATTCGCCTTATCCACCCTGGTTTGCTTCTCGCGGATTAGCTTTCGCCATGTTTCTTGGCGCCCTACCCTCGCTAGATATATTTTGGTTCAGAGGTCGTAATTGTTGACCGTAATGAGGTCCCTTCAATCCCGTCGGCGGTGTCCAAAAACGATTTCTACTGGTGATAGTTCCGTTGCTGCGTAAATTGTATTATTATAGGCTATAATTGCGCGCGCCATAGCCTCGCATGGATCGAGATTGCGTCCTAACTTGAGAAACCGCAAATGTTAATAAATAAAAGCCCCGAGTGTATTGTGTAGACGTTCCACGGCGCCCCTGCCCTTGATGTGATGTGGGGTGTTCAAGCACCAATTGATGGCTAATGTTTTACTCTCATTGCGGATTATGGCGTTATCGAACTCTCTCCCGCAATCATAAACGACTTCGACCGGAACACCGTAGAACGCACACCATTGTAAAATTCCTTCCCAAACAGCCCGGTGTTTTGGCCTCGATCGAATAGGCCATCGGGAGTTTACTAAACGGGTCGATCGCCGTTAACCAAGATTGTCCCTCGTTTGAATAGATATTAACTTGTATCCATCTAAGGGGTTCTATTACCGGCGGTTGTCACTCATAATTTATCTCGTTGGCAGACCTCACATCGCACTATACAATCGCACACGGTGTGGCCCATATTCTTCCAGAAATATAACAATTTTAGCGCGCGAAGGGTCTGCTCGATTCCTCGGTGGTTCGTTTTGCCAGAGTGGTGTTCAGTAACGAGTCTCATTTGTGCCTCCGGTTCAGTGATCGTTTCTACCTGGCAGAGACACCTAATCAATGAGTATCCCCACTCCTACCCTCTCTTGTCACCACAACCGTTTCAATTTATTCACGATCACCCTATTTCCGGCATAAACATAGCAGTTCCGTCCTGGGTAGTGAATTCTGCAAATATATTTTCTAATGCGGTTTCGTCTATTGATGTGGGGATGCAGACCAATATTGTCAACAAACCTCCGTATGTACTCGCCCTGGTTTCGATTCCGGGATCCTGTTTTGATTTTATAATGATTTGATGTCGTTTGTTATTAATGATATCGTCTATCTCTGACAGTTCCTGGGGTCTGTCTGTCGGGGTGTATTTCCCTCTGGTTCACTCTGTACTAAAGGGATTTCCGGTCTGTTTTCCGCCCACTCGTGGGGATATCGTAGCGCGGATCGTTCCCCAGATGTTTCCCCATCTTCAATCGCGTTCACCACTAATTCTCGAGATAACCAATCTGCAACTGCGTTTTCGACACCTTTCTTGTGAATCGTGTGGAAGTCGTAAACCGCCCCACGTTCTTTTCAGCGTGATACTCGTGCGGAAGATTCTTTAAGCGTTGCTAGATGTAGTAAGGGCTTGTGATCGGTCAGTAATTTGAACCGTCGTCCGTATTCGCACGGTCGAAAGTATTCCACCAACAAAAGCTCTCGCTCGATTACGAGTGCTGTTCAGCGTTATTTAATTTATTAACATATGGTATTGGTTTCTCGCCGACTTCGAAATTCGAAAAGAACAGCTCCGATAGCGACCTCACTCCCGTCCGTAGTGATTTTAAACGTTCTGGTAAAGTCAGGAAACGCTAACATCGGACGAGAAGTCTAAGTCTCCCGGCACCTCCTAATGCAAGCTAATTGGTCTGGTCCTAGTTCAAACCTTTGTCTCCCTTTCGGGGTCGGCCAGCGGTTGTGAGCTCTGCTATTTCCGGTATAAACTTCCGATTGTAGTTCACTATCCCCAAAAGGCTTTTATCCGTTCCGGATCTGGATGTACTCCGTTTTTCGAAACCACATGCCCTAAAAACCTAATATCCCGTAACCCAAATTGGGACCTTTCTCACGATAGTCTCAGGCCGAACTCGCGTATTCTATCGAAAACGTGCTTGAGGTGTTCCACGTGTTCTTCCGAGTTCCTACTAAAGACGATTAGGTCGCCCATATAGACCTGGGAATAGGATTCGCCCAGTCCGCGTTGAATTTCGTCCATGAGACGTTGGAAAGTGAGTGGGCCCCTTTTAGCCCGAAAGGCATGCGAACGAATTCAAAGTGTCCCCGCTCCCATGAAAAGGCCGTTTTCGCAATATCGTCCTCGGCCATCAGTACCTGAAGACCCACTCTTCAGGACCAAAGGGCTGAAAATGGTCGTCCCCGCAAGTCGATCTAGGATATCCTCAACCCTGGGTAGGGGGTACCGCCTCGTTCAACTTCCTGTAGTCCACCACGACACGATAGTGCTTCCCCATGCCGCCCTGTCCGTATCGCCGATTTTTGCCCTTCTCCTTTCTAGTGGTTATCAAGGTTTTAATTTGGTCACCGCCCTTGAGAAAGTACTCGAGGTAACCTACTATCCCCATGATGGGTTCTAATTGGGTGATTACTTCGTGGATGAAGCTTTGTGTCCTTATTTTAAGCAGCTTGATCTCCATTGCCTCCATAGTTGAACCTCCAGCTTCTGTCGCTCAACAGCCGGCCAACTGATATTCCAATTTTTTCAATTCTTCGGCTGGGTCCACCATGATAATTACTATGTGTCCATATATATATA
>NW_027112188.1:310606-316014 GCF_000696795.3 Halyomorpha halys | reverse complement strand
ATATATATATAAGTAGAAGATGTTACTTAAGTCGACCTCACAACCAAAAATTAGTTCAGACCATAATTGAATCCTACCAAGTTTCATACCGAAATTCTCAAACATCTCGAAAAAAAGGGATGTGAATGGAGTCTTGAAGATCCTCTATAGGAGAAGTAGGAACTGTTAGAGAATGCAGGGATAGTACAAGCTATGGTTAGCCCATCTTTTTGCTTCAAAGAAATGTTGTTTTTTAAAAATATTTTTATAAACACTATCTTTGGAAATATATTTGTGATTGATAATTTTCTGCTATATTTCGTTTCTGGAGTATCCTTCTTAATTGTCCAACATTAATAGACCTGTTTATTAGGATTAGGCTTTGAAGAACAATTTGCGAAACTATGTTAATTCAAGTTATACTACATAAAAATGGAATAGTTTAAAATTAGTTGTTGAGGTACTGGGAGAAAGGGTTCTCAAGAGAAATAGGGAATGGCCTCACTAATGCACATTTTCACTTACCAAGCTTCTTACATCCCCAAGTTTTTCATAGATTAGTCGCTGGTATTGAAGTTTACATTATTTTTGTGGGTTAAAAAAAAATTCTATAGTCCAGGGAAGGCAAAAATTATGAACAAAAATTTTTATTTTCTGTTGCCATAAAATTTGTATTTTAGGGTTTATTGGAGTGGAGTTAAAGAATATACATTTTATTCCTGATGAGAATACTGTCTTAGATCTTCCCGTTTGAAACAGATGTTTTTTTTTTTTCTTCTTTAATTATCCATTATTTAAAATTCTTTATTATTTTGTATTTATATATTGTTTATTATTGCTAACAATTTTAAGAGGTTAATTTTTTTAAATAAACAAAATTAAAGGTACTTTAGAGACAATGTTTTGAAAATTTTCCATTTAAGCCCTACAGTATTTTAATCTCAATAACACCTAACTCATATTAAATAGTACATAATTTCTCATTCAATTACTAACTTTAATCAAAATTGTTAGAGCTATTTTGGAGAAAATTGACCCATAAAATAATACTTGCGGTCTGTGGAGTTGCTGTGATATTCCAGACTATATACCCTCTATACCTTACTCTTACATTACTCTTACATTACATTACTCTTAAATATATACTTTCAGTTTCATAAGACTTTTCGTTTTTGAGCTAGACTGTTCACACACATACACAGACACGAATTAATTTTGGTGCTTTATAAAGATTTAAAAAAAGCATTGTATTTAATACCAGAATAAGCAATATTTTCATCTTTTTAATTTAGATTACAGTTTTATTCTGGGCGATCAATTTCTTGGTCATTACGCTTTTTTTACTTTATTTATCTTCTTGTCTTGTTGATTGATAAATATTTTTAATATAGACTGTTTTCTTTTAACGACTACGCTGGTTGATGTTGGTAATATATATTTACAATACAGTTGGGTTTCTTTCAGAACTTTAATGATTTTGTCTATGGAATGTTTTGAGTCTTTTAGAGTCATTTCTTCGTAACGAGGTATTTTATTATTTTCGAAGGCTTAACGAAATGATGTACATTCATCAATTATATATTTTATGGTTAACGGGGACTGGCAGGTTTGGCATTTGGATTGGTCCTCTTTTGTGATTTTGTTGACGTGTGTTATGTTGCAATGTGCTATTCTCACTCGTACAACTACCACTTGTTCTCTTCTGTTTCCCCTTTTGGCCCTTTCCCACTTTTTTTTGTAACATTTATCAGCTTATTAGTTACTGGAACCTCAGTCCTTATTGAATCCCAACGTTTCCGGACTCTACTCCTTAAAAATACCTTTTAAATAACTTAAGTACCTGTAGCAAGTCTCCAGTATGGTGTAGAGAGTCTAATAGTGGGACAGTTAAACCTCACAGCCGTAGTCTATCTTGGATCGTAATATTATAATATAACCCCCAGATGTTTTTGCTAATACTTTTAACAGCCTTAACTTCTTAAAGCATTATTATGTGATTTAACCATGTTAGTTTAGGGTCCAAGATCAGACCGAGAAATTTGGTGCTATCACAGAATGTTAGATTATTGCCGTACATAATAAGTTGAGGCACTGGGCTTGGGTCCTCTTTCTTGAAAGTAATTCACTTTTAGTATTTTTAATAGAGAAGCGGAGATTTTTGCTTTCCGACCAAACTTGTAGATTATTCAATACATTCTGTAATGCTCTCCTCATCCACTCGTGACTCTTGAATCTTTGAAAGATCGTCAAATCATCTGACAATGCAAACAGTGTACAGTTTAAAACACTTCCCTGTGGAATGCAATTAGCTATTTCTTTACGACTTGAGGTCGATTCTGATATATCTTTTCAGCAGGAAGCTTTGAATAAACTTTGGCTACATTCATCTGAATCCCCATTCATAGAGCGTTTTTATTATAATTTACCGGTCTATAGTGTCATAGGCTTTTTAAATATCAAAAAATATACCTACTGCTCCTGATTGATCTATAAAAGTGTGAGGAATTTCGACTTCCATTGTCACAAGCTGGTCCTATAGTCGATCTACTTTTCCTAAAATCACATTGTATAGGTGACAAGAAGTTAATCCCCCTCCGTTTTCGGCATTGTATATAGGGCTAATTGCATTATATTATGTGTGAAGTTCTCTATTGTTTTATCTACATTTTCTAGTTGATGTGATTTAATGTTTTGTTTTTTTTACGAATTCCTCCCAATTAACTTTTTCTATTACTCATCTAGGATTTCTTTTGGTTTTTGGTATTTTGGTATTGAAACGTAATAGTGTTGGGAAATGGTCACTCCCATACTAGTCACAGACACTCCAGGTAACTAGCGTAAATAGGTTAGGTGAGGAAAAAGTTAAGTCTAGTGCTGATGTGGATCCGGATCTTGGGCAGATATGTGGCTTCACCTGTATTGAGTAGCACAGAACACCCAATACCCCTGGGATCTGCCACGGTAATTGCTGCGATCTCACAGGGAATGACAATGTTGTAAAAGAGTCCTTCCTGTACGTCCTCACCAGTGAGACCGCATATCCCACAAGGTAACTTTGGGAATTAAATTGAGAAGAACATCGCTACCGTATTATCAGAAATGGTAATTATTAAAGAAGATATTAAGGAGGTCAAAAGCACCCTAGGAAAGGAAGGGGATATCGCGTTCGAAAGTAGCCAACGCCTGAAAAAAAAAATGGAGAATTACGCTGTTAAACAAGAAAAACTTAATGAAGAAATTTTAAATGTAAACCAAGCATTAAAAACTCAAATAAAAAATTTAGAGGCTAAACTAAATGGTTTTGAGCAGGATAATCTAAGCAACACTATAGAAATACCAGGTGTCTCTAATAAAGCGAGAGAAATCACTGAGGGCACCGTTTGCCCTTCGTATTAAGCTCGGGCCTAAAGACCTGAACTTCGACGACAGGAAAAGGCCCAGAGAAGAGGACTTAGACACATTCGATCGACGTAGAATTAACAGTTTCCTTCCTATATCATTTTACTATATATACTTTGGTCAAATGTTTTTACTTAGATTCACTTTGGTTTGCTTGTTTAAATAATGACAAGAAATTTATTTATTTTTCACAAAGAGTTTAATTTTATTCTATTTGATGGTCCTATTTTTTATTTTTCAGTTATTTATAATGTTTTCTATTTATGATCAAACTTACTTTATACTTCAGTTGAATAATAGTTCCTACTTTACATCATGTTTTTTTCTATTTTGTATTCAATTCCATCATTTCATCTAACTCACTCTTTGGTGTCATTTATCGCCCTCCTAAAGTACCATATGACGAAATATTTGAGACCACACTTTACAACCTCTTACCTTCCTATCCTAATATCATTTTATCTGGCGATTTCAACACCAACCTTTTGTCCGCTACTTCTGACCAGACCTACGAGTTAAATCTCCTCTACTCCCTCAACCTCTACGTAGTTCCTTACAACCCCACCCATCATACCCGGTTTTCCGACTCCTGACTTGATTTATTCATCATTGACTCTTCTGATCAATTACTTGCCTCATCTCAACATCCTGTTCCTTTTCTATTTGCCCATGATCTAAGTCAGGTGTCCTACAATATTCCCACTCCGTTGTTTTCCCTCCTAAATATTTCCTTCCGAAACCTAAAATCCCTCAATCACTTCAAGCACTTCTTATTCCAAAGAAAATTGGGCAATTCTTTGCAAACTGTTCCTGGATAAACCTTTTCGAACTCCACCTCCCTCCATTTCCGCCAATGATCTCAACTCTCATTTTTTCTTCTCTTCAACCCCTGTACCACCACCGGCCATTAGTCATTACGTATTTAATTTCAACCGCTTCTTCTTCTCCATATTACACCTGATGACATCCTTAACATCATTCAAAAATCACATAACAATGACTACAGACTCGATAATATCCTAGTTAAGTTGATGAAAGCCTCATTATCTTCTATTCTTCCTATCATCACATCTATAACTTCTCCTTGCAAAGTTCCATTTACCCTTCTGCCAGGAAAACCGCACTAGTCCGTCCATTTAATAAAACCTCAAATCCAGAAACCCCTAATGATTACCGCCCTATTTCCCTATTATCAAACTTAACCAAACCTTTAGAGTGTTTCCCGAATTTCTTGAGTTAAATAACCTTTTGAACAACCTTCAGTCTGGTTTCCGCCCCGGCTATTACATTCAGTCTGCTCTTATAAAAATCTCTCACGACCTTCACACAGCCATAGACCAGTAGAAACTCACCATCCTTATTCTCCTTGATTTTTCCAAAGCCTTTGATTCCATCGATCACAATATCCTCCGTTCTAAACTTCAGAGTCTCTCTTTATCATTTGCTGTGCTCTTCATTGGTTTCAATCCTTCCTTACCGATCGTTCACAGTATGTTGTTATCCCTAATAATCCTCCCCTACCTCTTTCTAAAGGCGTACCTCAGGGTTCTTCTCTATCCCCTAATCTTTTTTCCATCTTTCCATCTTCCATCCCTATATCCTAGAAAACCTTCAATTCAAATTCTCTGTCAAATCTCGTACTACCAGGTCCCGTTTATCTGACATCTACCCTCCACCTCACCGAACTGCTGCGTTTGATAAATCGTTTTTTACCCGAGCTGCATATTTCTGGCACTCCATTCCCTCTAATATACGTCATGTACCAACTATTCCCTCGTTTAAATCCCTTCTATTTAACTACCTTTTGCTTCACCAATCTAATCCATTAGTATAATAGTACAGATATTTTGTAATTCCCTTTTTGTTTTGTTTTTAATTTAGTCAGTTAGTTTTTTAATTAATCAATTTTTTTCTTCTTTGTATATAAGTTATAACTGGGTGTAGCCACACCGTTTTATGACCAATAAATGTTATTATAAAATTAAAATTACCTATTTATAATCTTAAAATTCTTTCTTGAGACTGGCAAT
>NW_027112188.1:302029-302866 GCF_000696795.3 Halyomorpha halys | reverse complement strand
ATATCTGGTGAGAATCCCCCTATCCGCCACCTGGGGAGGCGCCCGATGGGAGATATTTAGTACATATCGTATTATGCATTATTATATATATCCGCCTCCTTTTCCATTTCTGGCATACGGAGTGCGGGAGCAGTGGGGTAGTGCGGATCTTCCAAAGATCACCAATTTTTTTTTATTCTTTAATTACTTATTTAAAAGCGCCTTACCTAGTCAACTGCATCTGTTCGGTGGGTCCTCCTAGTGCACATCCGTCTGGGTGCCTCCTGCAGTTACTAGGCTGGTCCAGCCCTCCTGGTCTCAGTCTGGGTCAGCTTCCTCCTGTTCTGGTGGCTCGCCGATTTTGGGCGGTCAAGCCCTTCCCATTGAGAAATGAGTTGAGCCCACCACCTCCTTCCACCCGTAAATGAACTCCCTGAAAAAGGGATAATTCTCTTCCTCCACCATACAGGGAAAGTCCGACTCAGCGATGGCGAAAATCCCGGTCTTTCTCGACAGCCTGGCTCGGTGTCCTTCCATGGAGGAGCTATCTACTATTAGGTGTTCTGCTGTTTCAGGAACTCCGCACGTGGAGCACCGGGGGTCAATGCCCCCCCCCCCCTTGTCCTGTTAGGATTTATGAGACTCAATAGTCTGGGAGGACCCATTTAGCCTTCAATCTAGAAAGGACGGTTGGGAAAAATTTAAGGACATCCTCCCTGAGGTCCAGGGACATCGCTCCGGCCAGCACCTGCACCGCCTCATATGACACCGTTTTGTATGTCTTCGTGACCCTCAGCAGAGCCAATCTCCGTATGGTGGCCAGTCTCCTCATCTTTTTTTTTTTTTTTTTTTTTTTTT
>NW_027112188.1:299656-301979 GCF_000696795.3 Halyomorpha halys | reverse complement strand
CTATTATTTATAATTTACCTTACCTCAATTCACTATGAAACATATAATTTAACCATTCCAAAAACTTCATACAGGCTATTCTGCCCAGGTCAAAACATTTATATCTATGAAAAACATTAAAACCATTAGGTAAAATTATTTTTTGTTAATCAGTATATCTCACATATGTTTAATTACCTAATAAGTCAAAAATCCTGATAACAAAAAATAATTTTACCTAATGGTTTTGAGTCCTTATTCCATTACAATTCCAGCTAATTGTTTTCATAATTTGTGTTTTTAACATAATAAAATAAAAGCTATACCGCTTCAATTGTGTTTTTTATTTCTTTTTCAATAATTGAATTTAATTAAACAAACAAAGAACATTTTCCCAGGTGCGACCTTGTCCAGTTTACCTTACTCATAGAGGTCAGGGGACCAGAAAGCCAACAGTTTGTGATTAGACCTTGTGTTGTATAGTCGTGTTTATCCTGGGACTAAGCATCGAGCGTTCAACAACAGATAAGAGATATCTTTCATTTATTTTATTTCCATTATAATTTATTGATATTTTAGTTACATATGGAGGTAGGGACGTGATAGCCGTGTGGGTTGGGCGTAGGTCCCAGATCGTCCAGTTGGGAACACTAGGCCCACTTGCCGGAATAGTTCCCCCCCCCCCACTAGATACCAATAAATTAGAAAGTATTTTTCTTTTCATTAGTTTATATATTTATTTCTATTTTTAATAAGATTCAGCTGTTCCTATGGCCGAATCTCTCCTTCCTAAACGGAAAAAAGCAGGATTGAAAGGCATGTTTATAGGATATAATGAAATTAAACCGAAAAATTGTAGCAGGTTTTTCATTATTAAAAGAACTGAAACGGATGATGATGGGAATAATTTGGATTTCAAACGGTTTCATAGTTTTTTATTCATACAAGTATACAAAATGTGATCGGTAAAGTACAGCAAGCTAATAAATTGAGAAATGGAACTCTTTTAATAGAGATATTATCTGATAAGCTTTTAAAATGTGAAAATTTATCAAACAATTTCCCCATTAAAGTCAATGGGCACAGTAAGCTAAACCAAAGTATAGGCGTTAATTGGTGCCCCGTCCTCAGGTGGTCAGTCGCAGAAATAAAAGAGGAATCAACATCATAGAGCAAAAAGGATTTATTTCTTAAAAGATTTAAAAGTCATAATTATATGTTATCTTTGAGCGGACCCACTATGGCCAATGGAATTAAAATAGAATTTCACAATATTAATGTAAGAATGCTTCCTAGTAATCTAACGCGCTACATGATATCTTGTAGGTTTGGGCTTACTAAAATTAGAGGAAAAAAAGAGCTAATGTGCAGATATTGTAGAAAAATCAAACATAAAGGTAAACAACGGAACAGTTTAAAGTGTGTTTACTGCCATAGCCATTATGACCCTTTTTCAAAAATATACAAAAGTTTTTTTGAAGAAAAAGGAATCAGAGGTACTCAGGGTACGGTAAAAATACTTATCCTGCCACTAAGAAAAAATATGAATCATTGCTGCCATTAACTACACAAATCACGTTTTCTAATATTGAGCTCCTGTGAGTTCAATGGTTCTTTAATGGTTACTTCCAACTTACAATTAGATTAAACATCCAACTACTATTTCTCTTCCATTCCTTTATTTTCTATATCAAATGGTATTAATTGTTCGCATAATGTTATAATGTTGGAGATATCTAAAATAAAGTGTATTACAAAAACACAAGCGACTAAATAATTTGACTACGGAGAGTTCACTGTTGAAAAGTTTAAATGTGATTCCGGAGTTTTATATAATTTGTTATTTAATTTTACAACGTATAAAAACGATCAAACGCAGAGAAAATACCGCGAAAACCCATGGGGAAACTGATCATAAGACTCTCCTTTTTACGTCCCTACATCCCCCAGACATTTGTTAGAGTACCTCCACTTTGTGATTGACTAATTTTACTTCATATGTGGAAATACTATGTCCAAGGAAACTGGTCTCTTCCTGCCCTCTCGATGATTTGAGTCTAAACTGGTGAATCCTCTCAACTATGGCCCGATTCACTAAAATTGGACACTTGGCAGATGGATTGATCAATCCCTCTGAGGAACTCATCCTTTAGTCTCTGTAAGGTGATGGGTGCATTCTTCAGCCCAAACGGCATTCGCGTGAACTCGTAGTGGCTGCATTCGAATGTGAATGCCGTTTTAGCCTGGTCCTTCGTGTGCATCTCGATTTGGTGATACCCAGCCTTTCGGTCTACGGTACTATCGTTATTTAGTACATTTTTTTTTTTTTTTTTTTTTTTTTTTT
>NW_027112188.1:292711-299606 GCF_000696795.3 Halyomorpha halys | reverse complement strand
TTCCTAAATTCCGCCAAACCTGCTCGGTAGAATTTGTTCAAATTTTACACACCACTAAACAACTTCTTAACCAACGTTTTGGCGCACTCCTGTTCTCAACAATACCCCTGCAACCACTTTAAAACACTACGAAAACTGTAACTATCTCTGCACACGTCCTCTCTACTCGGCAGTCAGTAGACAACTGGGAGTACACGGAACCACCAAACGCTGTAGAAGGCGGAAGAAATGTCAAACATGATCAATAAAACATATTTCTCCGCCCTCTCCTCCACGTCCCTACGCACCCTCAGCAGCGCATCCGTAGTTCCTTTGCCACGATACGAGCCAAATTACCGTGGATGACTTGCAGCACTTAGGATCGGTCTAAGGCTGTGGACGATCATGTGCTCCAGGACCTTACTAGCTTGGGAGGAGGCATGTTCAACCAACAAAAACACGTCGAATATACCCAAGAACTCTTCCTCGGTACTGTTCTTGAGAATTGCAGCATCTATGCTATCTTGTCCTTCCGATCCTTTGTCTGTCCACGGCAAGACGAAGGTCCCACATATCCCATGGTGGACATAGATGGTACCACAGTGCCTGGTGGATATAACGTGGTGCGTCAAACCATTCCATCATCTGCACTATCCTGGGACGGATCATCCCTAGGGTATGTATAATCTACCCTTTACTAATAATACATTTTGGCCGCGTCCTCCAAGGTGGTTCCCTGGGGACCTCTCACTCTAATAGCCGCCATCACTCGTAACGGCTTAACCTTTCCCAGTGTACGGGAATACCCCAGGGATTCTTTTCTGATTCCTCTACAATAAATTCGTCCCTCGATTTCTTCTTCTGGCAACGCACTCCGTTTCCGTATTCGCTATACCTATGCTTAGGTTCTTCTCGGAGTGCAGGCCTCCTCTCGTCGTATCTGCACTCCTGGTACCTACGCCTGGCCCTGTAGTATTCTTTTTTTAACTGCGTTAGAGCCGGCGTCCCCCATGGGACCGGACGTACTCTCACCCTTTGGGGTTGGAGGGTAATACTCGCCACTTCAGTGAAGGTACCCGTAAGCATTGCCACTCTGTGGTCAATCTTGGGCTCCTCATCTATCGGGGTCATCTCCCCCCATTCTCTGTCAGCCAGCATCCCCTCCAATTCACTGGAAAACGCTCTCCAGTTCGCCTATCGTGTCACAAAGCCCTTTTCTACTTCTGAGGCACCGCCTTCCTCCTCCACCACACTGATGGCTATGACCCGGTGGTCGGAGCTCGTGTCTGACCGTAGGGTCCAGTCTACAATATCCTTTGCTATGGGAGCCGTGGCAAGTGTCACATCTATCCAACTCTGGCCCCGCGCTCCAACAAATGTGTGACCAGAAGGCTCGTTCATGATTACCAGCTGACACCTCGCCACGCATTCTTCTACCAACCTCCCTCTAGCGTCCGTGCGAACAGAACCCCAGGCCGTGCTCCACGAATTGGAGTCGGAACAGACTATCACGCTTTTATACTTTAGCGCAACAGCCTCCACAGCAGCTATATTATCCTCTACATTGATATTTACATTCGCCTGTCGTGGTGGTATATATGCTGAAGAGCATATACCAGAGCGAAGGCAACTCTGTCCCACCTGACATAACATGCCATAGGATCTGCTGTGGTGAATTGCTTCAGTTCCATTACGTCGAGGGCAAGGTTAACGACAACAATCGCTGCTCTAGGCCTCCTCTCGCCACTGCCTAGACTAACCACCCTCGACGAAGTTCCAAAACCTGTGACCACATTCTTTCGACAACAAGGCTCCTGAATCGCCAAGATGTCAGCACTTCGGGCGAGAGTTCTCAATTCGTCTGCGACTCTTCGTCTCCGGCCCATATTGACCTGCAGGATATGCAGCCTACGCATACCGGGTCTTCTTCGCCTGCTTGACCATCATGTCTAGATGTACCGGGCATTCCCTGCTGCCCGCACAATGTCGGAGATCTTTCCCTGCTCTGCCACTCGCCTTGCAATTCCTGCAACACGAGGGTTCACCCTTCTTCTATTCAGGGCACTCCTTAGATTTGTGCCCAGTCCCTGGGCACCACCTGCACGCCACCTCCTTTTTTTTGCAGGGTGTCCGTATTCCTGACACCGAAGGCAGAGCAAGGGGTCCAGGTAATCTCTGATGGTCAGGCTCCACCATCCTCCGCTGACGTCCCTCGCGGACAAGGTCATCAGGGCGAGCCACAATCTGGGAGACCTTTTTACCAATGATCTTGTCTAGATCATCGGAATACATTGCTTCTTTTACCATTTCGGTTACAATTTCCGGGATAATTTCCCATTGGGCTTCCAGTCCTACTACTTGGCTAGTTCTCTCAGCTGGCCATTCAGGTATTTCTGGATCTCATGAGATACCTTTTTCCTCTCCAATAACTTTTTACCCGTCCTACTTCCGCCCTCTGGACGGGTCTTTCGATATCTGGGTTGGGCCATAGAGGGGACTCCTCCTCTTCCCTTTCTCTCTTCTTCCTCTTTTTCCCTTTGAGGCTCATTTTTCCATCTCGACTATCAGGTCCTGTGTCTTTGTCGGCTTCACTACCACTTCCCGAAAACAGCCTGACTTTTCCAGCCACCATTTTTCTTTCGTTTGTCTCAACGAACGAAGTAGTTCTTGTAACATTAGATGCTACAACGGCCAAGTCTCCCGCCATTGCAGCACTGCGGACGTGTGATGACGACGGAAAATACCATTTTATACCTACTGCCAGGTAAAACACAGCCGCCTCTAACCTGAGGAACAAACGCTGACCAGTACGCCGCCTATTCTAGGAACCGTGGCGTCAGGATTTGATTCTAGTTTTGGTCCACCCCGGGTATTTTATTTCCCGGTTCCCGCCATATCTGGTGAGGATCCCCCTATCCGCCACCTGGGGAGGCGCCCGATGGGAGACTAGCTACTCCACACGAGCTTCTTTGATGGTACGCAACTCAGATTTTATCCTGGCGTTTTCCACGCACCTCCATACTATTCTTCCGCCCTTACGTTTCGTATCATTTCTTTCCTCCTTCTAAATCCGTTTTCGAAGCCATGGATGTTTCGGGTTCCTCTGTTTCCGATCCGTATGATCTCCTTGTATCCTTCTTCTTCATACTCTTTGGGCGTTCACGTCCGTAGGTTCGCCTTTGTTCGTTTTTCCTAGCCTGTATGAATACGTGTACCGCTTCGTAATATACCCCTCGTTTCCTCACCATCTTTCTTCTACCAGGTTCCACGACGTTTCTTCGTCGGCCTGGTAAGTTATGAATATATGAGTTATATTCGGAGTACAGGTATTATTGATATTAATACTAAACTCCTCCTGTCAACGACACCAGAAAGTATATATGCAGGATAATGTAGCAGAATAAATCTGTATGTGACTTCATCTTGTGCGTCTCATTTCTAGTCCCATCCTCACTTTTCTTTACTCTCGGATAAACGTATTTGGTGCAGAAACCCGGGACGTGTAAATAGTGCATAAAATGTAATCCCAGGAACCGTTTTTTCTTCTTCCTTTCTAATTTTCTCTCTTAACTTTTATTAATTCCAAGTTTTAACATTAAGCGGAGAAGTAAGACTTGCGGTTATGCCGTTACCTTCGAACCAATCAATACCAGAGTGGCTACCGGAACCATCAATCCCACTACTCCGGGGATATGACGTTGGTGGCAGCGCTTGTGAACACCCTGGAATGGATCAAGATCCGCACAGTGACGGTGCTAGACTTGAGGAAGGCCGTCTGAGATTTTTAAAAAATGCATTGGGGAGACTGGTGAATTAAATCATTTTATGAAAGGAGGGTTTCGTGTAATACTACGAATAGAAGTGAAAGTAGACGAGAACCTACTTGATACAGAGGGGGGTGATAGAGAGGACAGCTCATTAAGATCTGCTGTGGTTTGCAGGATAAAAAGGGGCATCCTGAATTAGATCCAGACCGACGAAGAAATGTCATGGAAACTGGTAAAAGAAAGATTGAAAAAGGTGCCAGATGAACCGTGGAAGAAGATATCTTTGAGTTGTTTGGTGAAGAGAAGAGGCGGAGTAATGGATGGGAGTTTTTATAGTTCGTTCTTATCGAAACACAGAAATGAGAGAAACGAGAAGCGTAGTGAAGTTTAAAGGAATCATGGGATTTCTGTCAACGATACTAAAAGCACAACTCGCCAGAGAAACAGGTAAACGAGAGGGATCGTACTTTTTTAGACGGTGAGCTGGAAATGATGGACGCCAGTGCAAGATAAGAAGAGACGAGGATGAAAGTTGAAGAGATTGAATGAACAAAGATCTCGACCGTCGACCGAAACAGGCGTGTTAGAAAGAAATAAGACTCCAGAGATGAGAACGAACCTGGTTAGTTGACCGAAGAACGGAGGTAAGAAGGTGGCATAATTGTGGCAGAACCCAACATTTGGTGCAAATTGGAAACTAATGGAAAACACATTCCAGTGCCAGAGGTTAGAAAAAGATGGTAGCATAAGGGTCGAATACATGAATATAGAGTGCATAAGACAGTGCATGGAATGATGATGGAGACTATACTAGACGAAGAACGGCAAAAGGAGGTTACTCTTGCCTACCACCAAGGGAAAACTAACCATCACGGATTAAGAAAAACGCTGCAGGCTCTATCGTTGCAATGTTATTTCGTGTTTAGTACTTCTGTTTCGACTTAGAGACGTATACAACACAATAAAGTGAGTATTTTACAGTATTTCAAGCGTGTCAGATCTAATTTCTTCTCTTTTTTTTTTAAGTTTTGCTTAAGTCGTGCCGAAACCCGGAAGCTTTAGATGCCGGAGTAATTTTTGTTTTTAAGAAGATTTTTTTTTTTTCATTTTGTCGTCTCCGTTCATATTATATAAAATAGGGCCAGTAAAAGAATCGTGAGAGTAGCAGTTTTGAACCTGGAGGGTCAGAACCAAAACAACCAACTTCAAGCTGAAGTCGACCAACCTTTATCAGCAGGAAACCCACATTCAGAAGAAATTCAGCCACATCCAGAAGTCTAGCGCAAACTAATGCCACGAAGCTAGAATGGAATAAGATCGGTACAGCAACCACCTGAGGAAGGCGGTGTCGGACTTCACAGGAAAAAATCACAGGGGAAACCGGAGAATGAATCACTTTTTAAAAGGGGGTGACCGACTAATAAGTCGAATTGAAGCGAATTCTATCGAAAATCTACTTGATAGCGAAGATGTGGAAACATTAAAAGCAGCGGTCGTCTACAAAATAAAGAGGAGCATCCTCAATTAAATAAGATGAGGAGACACCCCGGAGCTTAATCAAAGCGAGATAGAAGAAGAAGCTTGGAGGAGGGCGGTGGATCCCAGAAAAGGACATACTTATGATGATTAGGGAGACAAAGAAACCGAGACAGTCCAATGAGCAGTGTGCCACGGAACACCTTACAACACAATCGCCGATAAACTCAGCTAGATGTGGAGACTGTCTAGGTACAGCGTCGGATGCAATTCCTATCCAATGTACTAAAGATTCAGTAGGCAAAAGAGCTGGGGAAGAACCTTTATAATTAGAATACCTAGAGAACGTTCCTGCGTAGAGTGCGCGCAGGAACTAATTAACTCAAGCGCTAGAGAGGAAGAGTCCCATTTGGAAATAGGAGAAACCGGATGGACGAAAGTGGCTTATGCTCGACCGAGGAGCTCCATGGAGAAGAAATGAGTACCGTCATAGGGGGAAGGAAAGAGTTGCTATCTCCAGAAGGTAGCAGATAAAACCAACAAGCAACGGTGAGGACAGAAAATGCAATGGTTACGGGAAAGTAGGACACTTAGTGGCCCAATGTCCACGCACAAGGTTTTTTGAATGTGAAAATGAGGGGTACATTTTTTTTTTTTTTTTCCCGAACCCTCTAAAACAGAAATAAAATGTGAGTTAGTAGTGCATTACTGTGTAGAAAGAAAAAGTAATTCGTGTTGTGTCTTACCTTTTACTACCTTTGGTATTTAAAGGTTACCTGTTATATTTAATTTTACATATGAGCTATCCGTTCAGCAACTATTTGAGTCCGGAGGTGAGGGGGCTCCTCGTGTTATATCGCATATAATATAAAAAAATAAAAATAAAGATAAATAAAAATACAAATAATAAAGACAATAGATAATAGTGAAATGATAGGAGAAACAGTCTGAAATCAAAAGAAGTGTGGGGGAGGGGGTTGGGTTGCATCAGTAGATGGAGCTATGAGGTGATGTTAATAGGGTTTTTGGGACCTTTCCTGCCCTGCCACCTCGCAGGAAGGGGGGCTGATCGCATGTATATAAAGAGATGTAACGAACCCAATAAAGTTAGAATGTTACAACAGTTCACAAGTGTTACATCTTATTCCTTCTTTTCTTTTTTGACATTTGGCTTTCGTCGATACTTAACTGGTGCCGAAACCCAGGAACTTTAGAAACCGGATTAATTTTCAGTCTAAAAGAAAAATTTTTGTATTCATTGTTCTCTTTGAATTATGACCAGTAACGGATTAGTGAGAAAAGCAGTTCTGAATCTAGAGAATATGAACCAAAACAACCAAACTCAAGCTGCAGTCAACCAAGCTTTAGCAGCTGCCAACCCACCTCCGCAGGTGATTTAACCATTACCAGAAGTGGAGGAGTGTCTATCTTTTGCTTTCTTTATTGTATATACTTTATTGTAAATAGTTACTTTTGTTGTATTTTATATTAATTTATCGTATAGTTGAAGTTTACGAGGATTGTTCGTAAACTGGTGGGGGGGAGTTACAGCCTTAGTCAGCTGTTACTTCGATGTCAGCTGACTGAGGAGATCAGCTGATCGTATGTATATAAAGAGATGTACCGAACCCAATAAAGTTAGTATGTTACAGCAGTTCACACGTGTTACATCT
>NW_027112188.1:284792-289216 GCF_000696795.3 Halyomorpha halys | reverse complement strand
CAGGAGAGGGTAACATATGTAAAGGAAAGGAGATACCCACAGGCACTACTTCAACCG
This sequence comes from Halyomorpha halys, assembly GCF_000696795.3. Taxonomy (NCBI): domain Eukaryota; kingdom Metazoa; phylum Arthropoda; class Insecta; order Hemiptera; family Pentatomidae; genus Halyomorpha; species Halyomorpha halys. The sequence continues at coordinate 289,159 of NW_027112188.1, read as the reverse complement.
TCACACACAGCATACAGCAGTTCAAACGTGTTAAATCTTATTCCTTCATCTCTTTTTTGACATTTGGCTTTCGCTCATACTTAACTTATATACATATATATAATATAAGATAAGTATCGGCGAAAGCAAAATGTCAAAAAAGAGAAGAAGGAATAAGATGTAACACTTGTGAACTGCTGTAACATACTGCTTTATTGGGTTCGGTACATCTCTTTATATACATCTCTCTATATATAGCTGCTCTCCTCAGTCAGCTAACATCGAAGTAACAGCTGCCTAATGCTGTAACTCCCCCCCCCCCACCAGTTTACGAACAATCCTCGTAAACTTCAGCTATACAATAAATTAATATAAAATACAACAACAATAACTATTTACAATAAAGTATATACAATAAACAAAACAAAAGATTGACACTCCTCGTAAATTCTTATTGCAAACTAAAAGTAAAGCAAAACAAAAATAAAATCATGAATTTATACAATTAAAAAAAAATGCAACGTAAGTTATTCAGTACATCGCTATAATCAAAGACAAATTAAATCACCACTTAAGAAAACATAACACAACAGATATGTTGAGATGAGGACACTCCGGATTTCTCTTGAGCAGGTGTTTCGGTTAGTGGGACTTAAAGTTGTTCAATATGAACGGTTCTGCGCTTTTTGGGTTCTCTAATACTCTCAATAGTGACATTAACATTATGTTCTCTTATTATTATCACCCTGAATGGTCCCTCGTATCGCTGTATCTCCTTACCCCTGTTTGATCCCAATTTTCTATATACAATTGTACCAATGTTTATCATTCCATTCCTATCTCTGATAGGTGTCTTCTCCTGTCTTCCTTTAGGCGGATGTGTGTCGCATTTAGTGCGTACACAAACCTCGCAGCTTCCTACAACCTCTGATATAGTCTTCCTCATTCCCCAGCAAGTATCTTCTCTTTAACTAATCCACAAGACTATGATTCCCCAGTGATTTGTCTTTCCCTGATGATACGCTAAGGTGACTTCTCGTTGTTTTTCTTCTTCCAGAAGGGTTTCCACCACTAGCTTACAACGGATGATCCTGTCCATTCAAATTTGTTCATCATGCCATAGCCGCTTTATCTTCTCCCAAACGGTTTCGTTGCCAACATAAAGGTGATGCTTTTCTCCAGGCTTCAAAGCATTCTTCAAAATTCTACAGATCTGGTCATTCTTCACGCCTGGTTGCGACCAGATCGTCGTTATTTTACTTCTCCCGTATTCAGTATGTTTAATTTTGGTCATTCTGGTGGTTTTCGTCTTCCAAAAAATTTGTCTCTTCTTGTCATTAATTATTTCCTCCATTTCCTGTATATCCCCTGGTCTTTCTTCAACCAAACTCTCGTTATTCGAAGATTCTCCCCTACCATCTTCTTCAGCTTCATCCTGGTCTAACTCTCTAGGCGTCCATTCCCTCATCAAACCGGATGATTCCCCATCTTCTTGTTCCACGGTGTTCGTGATTATGGCTCGAGACAACCAATCGGCCACCGCATTTTCTTTGCCCGGTTTATATATAACCTCCATGTTATTGCGCTAGAAGCTCCTTCCAGCGAGTTATCCTGGCTGACGATATTTCTTGAACCTTCTGCCGAACACATATGGTGTAAAGTGATCGACGGCCCACACTATTCCCAAGAGTTCTCGCTCCATTGCTACTTTCCGTCTCCGTAAGGCGCCTGCTGGCATACGCCATTGGGCGCTGTCCCTCATTACCCTCCTGAGACAGCACCGCTCCTAGCGCATACTCACTCGCATCTGTGGTAATCGTGAATTGCCGATTAAAATCTGGAAAAGCTAGTACCGGCTCTTGCTGTAATCTCTCCATGCACCGTCTGATAATGTCCTCCATCATCGGGGTGACGATCATCTTCCTGCCTTTCTTGAGTAGGTTGTTGAGTGGAACGAGATACTCCGCCATTTCTGGAACAAACCTCCTCTAATAATTTAGTCCCCATCAACCTCCGAATTCCTTTTATGTCACTAGGTACTGCCATTTTCTGGATAGCAGAAACTTTATTCGTGTCTGGTTTAACTCCCTCTCTAGAAATTGAGTGACCAAAAATTTTTATTTACCCCAGCGCCGACTTTTACCCCGACAATTTGAGCCCAAAATGTCTTATTCTCTGGAACACGCTATTGAAGTGTCGCACGTGATCAATCTCGTTCTTACTGAACACAAGGAGGTCATCCATGTAAATCTGACAGACGGATTCGTCAATTCCTCTCAGAAATTCGTCCATCAGGCCCTGAAAGGTTATGGGGGCGTTTTTGAGGCCAAACAGCATCCTTGTAAACTCATAGTGACCCCTTTTAAAAGTGAATGCTGTCTTATGTTGATCATTAGGGTGAATTTTAATTTGATGATACCCAGCCTTCAAGTCCAATGTACTAATTACCGTCGCCCCGTCCAATCTGCCTAAAATGTCTTCAAATCTTGGGATTGGATACTTTTCGTCAATGGTATTCTCGTTCAGCTTCCTGTAATCTATTACCACTCTGTACTTTTCAGTAGTTTCACCAGGCGCACTCCTTTTTTTAACCGCCCATAATGGACTATTGTTTGGGGATGTACTATCAATAATGATTCCCTTTCGTTTTAAACTTTCGAGTTCCTCCCGGATGTGGTGACATAGTGCCTGTGGGTATCTCCTTTCCTTTACATATGTTACCCTCTCCTGCTTCAGTGGGATATCACGGACAGTCTTCCTGGTCGCTCCTAGAATATCTCCTTCTCAAAAAAATAATATCTTTGTATTCCCTCTTGAGTCGCTGTCTCCAGTCCTCAGCTTGATTGATTGCCCCAATCCGTGCACCCTCATTCCTCTGTTGTAGACGACATTTGTAGGTTTTACCACCTATCTTAATCTTCCATTTTCCCTTGCAATTCTTAATACAAGCACCCACCTTTCCTAGTAGGTCACACTCTACAATTACTTTATATTCCCTCGGCATGGTCTGTACAATATGCACTTTCCAGATGCCTTTACTAAATCCCCAATGGTTCAAACCTATTTCCGCCTCACTCTCTACCTCACAAGGGCCACCTAAGGTGATTAACCTGCACTGACATACCTGAATCCGGTGTGCTCTCTCTCCACTACACAACTTCTCCACAGCTTCTCGTCACATGATAGTACTGGAACTACCGGTGTGGAAAACCGCCGTGTTCTCCTCTCATATGGTTGATCTCCAACGTGCGCTAGCCCATCAGTGGTTACGCTCCTCAGAACTATCCTCAGAACTATCCTCTTGTTCTAGCTGCTTCTCTTTTTCGTCTACAAGTCCTCCTCTTGCCTTGCTGGCTATCCTCTCGCTCATAGTCCCCTGCTTCAGTTTCTGTTCCTGAGGTCTCGGACATTTCCGTGGATTCACTCATGGATTCGTTCTTCCTTCGAGAGGAATTACCCTTCTCCGTAATCTCTGAGCATTGACCTCCATCGGTCCAGGCACATTTTGCTCCTTCCGCCGGTACATAAAGGGACACTGTTGAGCTATATGTCCCTCTGTCCCACATTCAAAGCTTCGGGTGCGGTGACATTGTGCTACCAGGTATCCAGTATTACCACATCCATGGCACTTGCTGTCCTCCCACCGACCATTGTTTCTGGGTTCAACTTGGCTCCTTCTATTTTCTATGTTACTATTTCTTTCTCTTCTATCTTCTCTTTTTTTCTCTACTTCTCTAAGGGTTTAGTATGTTTCTTGGCCGATGATATTCCAACCAAGTCCACCCTGGCTCCTCTACTTCCATTTGGGCTTCCACCTCAATAGCCCTTGTATCAATGAGATCTTGAGCACATACCACAAACGAGCGGTCTCTCGGCATTCCCTCTTTCTTGCTCAGTTCTTTTGCCAACTGAATCTTCAGTACCATGGATAGGAATTGCATCCGACCCTGTACTTGGATTGTCTCCATCATCTCGCTGAGTTTATCAGCGATTCTGTTATAGCGTGTTAGAACTCCTGGGGCATACTGCCTTTTAGACTGTCTCGGTTTCTCCTCTCATCATGGATATATCCTTCTCTGGGGTCCACTGTCCTCCCCCGAATGCCTTCTTTAGTCTTTCTTTGATGATTTTCCAGGTGGTCTCTTCATCTGCCTGAATCTGATTTAGGATACTTCTTTTTACTCGGCAGACTTACTCGGACCCCCTTTTAAAAAATGATTTAATTCTTCGCCGTACGGACTTTAATCCATTCTAGCGTCGTGGCATGAAATTGCGCTAAATAGACTTCACGTAATGGTTGAATGTCCATCGGAGGTGGGTTCCCAGCTGCTAAAGTGTGGTTGACTGCAGCTTGAGGTTGGTTGTTTTGGTTCATAATCTTTATATAT
>NW_027112188.1:282379-284687 GCF_000696795.3 Halyomorpha halys | reverse complement strand
TATATAAGGTACGGCCTTAGTGAGATGTCAGCTGACAAAGGCTGTCAGGTGATAGACTGGATCAGCTGATCATGATGTAGATATACAGGTACTGGACCAAATAAAGTTAGTGCTGTTTAGTCGTTCACAGAGTGTTCTTCTATCTACCTTTTTTTAATTATGTCTCTTCTCGCTGTCATTTTTCTTTCCTATTTGTTGTTCATCTTGATAACAAATGAGCATTTAAAAATGAAATTTGGTGCCTTGCAAGCAAACGCTATTGAATGGGTGAAAATTCGCAATGCAATGTCACCGGATCTGCGCAAGGCAATTTCAGATTTAGAAAGGTTTACTGGGGAAATGGGTGAGTTGAACCATTTCCTCAAAGGAGGTGACCGACTTATAGCGAGAATTGAAGCTAAAGTAGGTAGGTAAAGCTAGGTACTAAACAAACGAGGCACGCACTCATTGAAGGCGGCCTTGGTATCTTAGTAGTATAGAAAAGTATCTTAAACCAAATTCAGGCTGATGAAGAAACACCATGGCCCATAGTGAAGGATATACTTAAGAAAGCCTTCGGCAGCAGTAGATGGGCGATTCACGACTACGAAGACTACCTTCAGATGTTAAGAGAGGTGAGAAAACCGAGACAATCTAGTGGGTAGTTTGTCGGGGTTCTCCTTACATGGTACAACCAAATTACTGAGAAAATGAGAGAGACAGTGGATCTCAAGATTTTTACCTCAGGGGTAATTGGGAATGGTCATACCCTGGTCATAAAAGAATAGTTACACCAAAATCACCATAGATACTTGAAATTTACTCAATTACCAACAATTATTGACAGAAAATGGCTAACCTGCGAATTGTGCAGTCAAAAAGAAATTATTCACTATGTTAACTGATCATAACTCAGAACTGCCATCTGAAAACCAGAAAAGGTGGGAACACGTTCTACCACTTTATAAGAACACTGACTTTCAAATGCCATCTCATTTCGGTTCCCCAAACTAACACATGAACGTCAATGATTATTGTTCCCAATTACTCCTTATTCCCAGTTACCCTACCTGACCCTAGATCAGGGGATAGCAGTTCAGTACAACTTCATCAATTTTGCGTTTTTAATCTGGAAGATTTAGGAAAAACTCTTATATGAAAACTTTTGTAGAAAATGTAATATACTTTAATTCAGTATAGAACTTGTTTCCTTTATTTTTTATTCTTATCATACATAAAAAACGGTAATGTATCTTCACTCATTAGTACACACTTATTAAAAAGATATCAAAATCATTATTCAAACGAACATACAAAATGCAATATTTCACTTCCATTAGGAGCTCTGCCCAAACTAAGATTGGTATGAATTTTATTGGTATGATCTAATAATGCATTAGAGGTACTATACAATATAGGAGGGACTTACTTCCTTCTTCCTTAAACGTTAAAGTAGTTGATTGTGTTTTTTCTTTACTATTGTGCATTAAGGTATTGATATAGTTTATAGCTTCATTCTTTTTTTCAAATTTATCATGGCATTATCATAAAATTTGTGTTCTTATGTTTACTAGGTTTACCAATTAAATGGAGAACGGTGAAATTGATGCCTTACAGAAGTTGACTGTTTTGAATTCTTCAACATCTCTAACAGCATTTATGAGAGAAACAATAAAAGAAAAGGTATTATCTAATAAAAATCATTGAAAAATGTTTATTTCAATCGAAATATGGTTTCGTAGATTTTTCTAGAAGGTAACTATATACCAGAGCTGGACAAAAAGTAATTAAGTTTACGATTAGCAACTAATTACTGTAATTTAGAACTGCTAAAATACAATTACATTTATAAGTAATTATAGTTGGTAATAGCAACTATTTGATAAAGGGCTGTAATTGTAATTGTGATCCACAAAACTATCTTGAAAATCATTAAGTATTAATGTATTTGCAATTTACTATATCTGCTGCGGGACTCTTAATTTCTGTTCGAATTGAATCAATAAGATAATCGTTTTAGAAATCAGCAGTGGATTCATGATTATAAAATTTGTTTTCTAATTATTTTGAAATTTCTAAAAACTTGGTTAGTGCCATGGAGTCTGGGGTAATCGGGGACCATCCATGGCTTTTACAGGATATGGTATTTTTATAATTAAATCAAATAATTACGGCAAAAATATAAAAAAGTTTTTTATTTTATTTTATTTATTTATTGATATTTACAACTGTATAAAAAAATACAACCAGTAAATTTGATCATAATGACATAATGATATGATACAGGATGTAGATAAACTACCCAGTAGTAGAACTCTAAAAACAGTTT
>NW_027112188.1:268201-275474 GCF_000696795.3 Halyomorpha halys | reverse complement strand
TCGGAGTGCAGGCCTCCTCTCGTCGTTTCTGCACTCCTGGTACCTACGCCTGGCTCTGTAGTATTCCTTTTTTAACTGTGTTAGAGCCGGCGTCCACCATGGGACCGGACGTACTCTCGCCCTTCGGCGATGGAGGGTAATACTAGCCGCTTCAGTGATGGCGCCCGTAAGCATTGCCACTCTGCGGTCAATCTCGGGCTCCTCATCTAATGGGGTCATCTCCTCCCATTCTCTGTCAGCTAGTATTCCCTCCAATTCACTGGAAAACGCCCTCCAGTCGCCGATCGGGTCACAAAGCCCTTTTCTACTTCTGGGGTACCGCCTTCCTCCTCAGTGTGGTGTAGGCTATGACCCGTTGGTCGGAGCTCGTGTCTGACCATAGGGTCCAGTGACGCTTTGCTATGGGAGCCGTGGCAAGTGTCACATCTATCCAACTCTGGCTCCGCGCTCCAACAAATGTGGGACCAGAAGGCTCGTTCATAATAATCAGTTGACACCTCGCTACGCATTCTTCTACCAACCTCCCTCTAGCGTCTGTGCGAACAGAACCCCAGGCCGTGATCCACGAATTGGTGTCGGAACAGACTATCACACTTTTATACTTAAGCGCGACAGCCTCCACAATCGCTGCTCTAGGCCTCCTCTCGCCACTGCCTAAACCGACCACCCTCGACGCACTTCCAAATCCTGTAACCACATTCTTCCGACAACAAGGCTCCTGAATCGCCAAGATGTCAGCACTTCGGGCGAGAGTTCTCAGTTCCCTGCTGCCCGCATAATGTCGGAGATCTTTCCCTGCTCTGCCACTCGCCTTGCAATTCCTACAACACGAGGGTTCACCTTTCTTCTTTTCAGGGCACTCCTTAGCTTTGTGCTCAGTCCCTGGGCACCACCTACACGCCACCTCCTTTATACAGGCTTTTGCAGGGTGTCCGTACTCTTACCACCGAAGGCAGAGCAAGGGGTCCAGGTTCCTCATAGCTTGGTGCACCTCTAGCACCCACGTAGTTGTTAGCCCGCCCCTCGCGGGAGTGGAGAAGCAGGGTCTAAGCCACTCCCTCCTTTCTTTATCCTCCTTTGGAGCCTCTATAGGGATTTTGTCCCTAAGATATCTGTCCAGGTTACTCCCGTCCCAAATATTGGGGACTCCTTTTACTTCCAGGCGAGGCCTGCGTGCCACAGTAAGGCTCGCCTGTAATCCTTTTTCCCTCAGTTTATCCCAGGTGAGGAGCTTTTGTGCCTGGTCAGCTCCTTTTGTCCTGACCAGAACACTGCCCTTTTGGGTGATTTTTATCAATTGTATGTCCCCAATGCTCTTCAATTCTTCTTGGGACCGGAGTTCCTTGTATATATCTTTTGCAGTCCATCCCGCTACGCTTCCCTTGAGTGTGACATATGTCGCCGTCTCCTGGGGTTTAAGTGGAATGGCCGGAATGCTCGCAATGACGCCAGCGAAGGTAAGTTTTTTCCTCTCCTTTAGCCCTTCTTTCGGTGTCACATCCTGGGCTGGGGTCTTCTTCTTCCTCCTCCTTCTTCGCTCGACTTTTTCCCAGCTTCCCTTATCCTCTTTTTCGCCGTCTGTAGAGGTGTCCGATTTAAGGTTCCTTCCCCTACAGATTGGTGTCTGGCTGGACCTTTGGGGCATTGGGGCCGTTTCCGCGCCCTCATATTTCCTCCTCTCTTTTACAGGAATTAGCACTGAAGGCCCAGCTTCCATCGTCTTCAGTTCCTCTACTGCTCTTCGGTCCTCATTCCCCTTTTCTCTTCCTTTAGCCCTACACTCGGCCGTACATTCTAAGAGGATGCGGGCTTTTTCGTCGACTTTCCCTTCCAGGTCTTTTATCATGCCAGAAACCCTTTTCAGCTTCGGCGACACCCATTCTTTTTTGTTCTGATCATACACCGCTCCTATGGCGGCCCCTATAGCCTCTGCTACCATTGTAGCCACAATCTGGGAGACCTTTTTACCAATGATCTTGTGTAGATCATCGGTATATATTGCTTCTTTTACCATTTCGATTACAATTTCCAGGATAATATCCCATTGGGCTTCCAGTCCTACTATAATATTGGCTAGTTCTCTTAGCTGGCCACTCAGGTATTTCTGGATCTCATGAGATACCTTTTTCCTCTCTAAGTAACTTTTCACCCGTCCTTGAATAACTTCCGCCCTCTGGACGGGTCTTTCAATTTCTGGGTTGGGCTTTAGAGGGGATTCCTCCTCCTCCCTCACTCTCTTCTTCCTCTTTTTCCCTTCGGGTTTTTTTTTTCCATCTCGACTATCAAGTGCTGTGTCTTCGTCGGATTCACTGCCACTTTCGGAAAACAGCCTGACTTTTCCAGCCAACATTTTTCTTTCGTTTGTCTCAACGAACGAAGTAGTTCTTGTAACATTAGATGCTACAATGGCCAAGTCTCCTGCCATTGCAGCACTGCGGACGTGTGATGACGACGCCGGGGATCCCGCTTTCTCGTTCCCAATCGACGCCGGTACTGGGGTTCCGTGCCCCTGCACCGTAGTATGATTATAATTATTTCCCTCCATTGTTTTTCGGAAAATTGAATTTTATACCTAGTGCCAGGTAAAACACAGCCGCCTCTAACCTGAGGAACAAACTCTGACCAGTACGCCGCCTGTTCTAGGAACCGTCGCGTCTGGATTTGATTCTAGTTTTGGTCCACCCCGGGTATTTTATTTCCCGGTTCCCTCCATATCTGGTGAGGATCCCCCTATCCGCCACCTGGGGAGGCGCCCGATGGGAGACTAGCTACACCACACGGGTACCTACGTGTACTTTACGGGTGTACTTTACGGTACACCACAGTCCCAATTTTAAGGTTGGCCATTTCAAAAGGAGAAAACCCCGTGACCGAGTGTACGGAATGATTGTATATCGCTCGTTCCATCTGAGGGCACTGTGGAGCCTTTCAATACCTCCTCGGTACCGGCTCTTTGGATGACCCGGGGTGTTGAACTGCTACACCACCTCCAAGATTTTCATCTCCTCCCTGATACCTGCGTTGACTCTCTTCCACTGTCTGACGAGATTCTATCCGGTACGCCGTAAAACTAGAATCACGTTCGTAGATTTCTTAAGAATGATTTCTGAGAGGTGTGTGAGAGTGAAAGAGAGGTCAGTCACTGGGTACGCCATAGCTAGTTTGCTTAATACGTCTGTCACTGTGAACCACTTGTTGTATCCCTTCCACGTAAACGAATCCGCTTGAAGACTACTTAGTGGTGTTTCTGCAGTGGGCGTCTCTTCCTGGATCGTGGTGGTTGTATGTCATATTTCGCAGTCAGGTATACGTCACAACTATTGATGGTTTCTTGAATTGTGCGCTTCATACCCCACCAGAAGTGTCGACAGCGCAACGTCTGTATTGTTTGGTTCAGCCCTCTATGATTGGTCTTCCCCTAGTGAAATGTGAGGGTCATCTCCATTTGGCGTTCTGCATCACGGAGAGTTTCTGCCGTCATCGTACAGCCGTCGTAGCAACCGGTCGACCCTAATCTGTCAAAAAGGCCGAATCTTGTCCCACAGCACTCCATTTCTTACGTATAGATGATGGGTTTGTCCAGCATTCGATCCATCCTTTAGTTCTCTGCAGATTTGGTTCTCCCTGAGACTGGGCTAGGACCGTTTAGTCACAGTATTACTGCTGCCGTATTTTTCTTAAGATTTTCCACATTCGCCGACGTTTATTATTAATGATTTCCGCAATTTTTTCCATATCGGTTGGACTTCATCTTCGGACGTCTCTCCTCTGTTTTCTGATTCTTCTGTGCCTGGTTGGTCGGCGGGTGGTCCGCAAGTTTCATGGTTGCGGGAAGGTTAGGCGTCTAGTACCACATTGCCCGTGCACGAGATGCTTTGAATGTGGGGCAGAGGGACATATAGCCCGACAGTGTCCCTCTATGTATCGGCGAAGAGAGCAGAATCAGCCTGAACCCATGGAGATAAACGCACTGAGATTACGGAGGAGGAAAATCTCGCGAAGGACTTATGGATCCGCGGGTTGAGCCACAGATTTGTCCGAAACCATGATAGAGACCAATCATAGAGGGCTGAACGAAACACTACAGGCGTTGCGCCGTCAGTACTTCTGTTGGGTATGAAGCGCACGATTGACACAGTGGGTCACAGTGATAGACGTTTTAAGCAAACTAACTATCGCGTATCCAGTGAAGGAGAGGTATGACAGAAAATATGACGAAATATGACAGACACCCACCTCAAGCGATCCAGGAGGAGACGCCCACTGCAGAAGCACCACTTAGTGATCTTCAAGCGGATTCGTTTACTTGGAAGGGGTACAAGTGGGTCACAGTGATAGACGTATTTAGCAAACTAGCTATGGCGTACCCAGTGAAAGAGAGGTCAGCTGAAGCAGTGTTAAGAGCCCTACGAACGTGGTTCAAGTTTTACGGTGTTCCGGATAGAATCTCGTCCGTCAGTGAAAGAGAGTTTGACAACGCAAGCATCAGGGAAGAGATGAAAATCTTAGAGGTGGTGTGGCACCTTAACACCCCAGGTCATCCAAAGTGCCGCGGAGGTATTAAAAGGCTCCACAGTACCCTCAGTGACCACCTGCGGGTGGTGCGGAACGAACGATCGCAGCACGGAGGAAGATATGGGCCAAAGTCAGGGACAAAATTGAGACGGAGAAACGCAGCAGAGTTACTAGACACAATCTCAGTGTTCACGATCTACTGATGGGGGGGGGGAAGATGCGGACAGGCCAGCTGACAGGTCCGTATCAGCTGATCGAGGAGAACAGCTGACCGATTGTATATATATCTAGACGGACAGGCTCCACAAATAGATCAGTATTTGAGAGTGCTTCAAGAGTTTCATTTCGCACTCTTCTCTCTCCTATTATTTTTGGTTTCACTTCAGTAAAAGATATATTCATATAAGTTGTGAACAAGCCATCCAGTGTGTTGTGTCGATTACCCCCATTTTTTTATCATTAATTTAAACCCAGGAACATTATATACCGAAACAATTTTTAGTCTAATAAAAAAAATAATGTTTTTACTTTTCTTTCAACTCTCTGAATTATGGCCAGTATATGAATAGTGAAAGCGGTTGTTCTAAACATCGAGGGTCTGAACTTTATCAATCCACCTCCAGCTGCAGCCAATCAACCTCTAGAAAAAGGCAACTAACCAAGAAAGGCAGTTTCCGACCTTGAAAGGTTTCCCGAGAGACGGTGGAGTTAAGCCATTTCCTAAAAGGGGGTGATCGACTGACTGGTCGAATAGAAGCGAAGACAGCTGAACACCAGCACGACAGTTAGGATGCTGAGGCGTTAAGGGGTGAAGTTTTCTGCAGTGTGTACAGAAGTATCCTCAATTAATTTCTCCTGATGAGGAGACCCTGAAGCGTGATCAAGGCGGGATTGAAGAAGGCATTTGGAGGCGGCCGAGCGGGTCCTAAAGAGGACATATTTATGATAATTAGGAAGACCAAGAAACCAACACAGTCTAATGGGCAGTATGCCGCGGCACGCTATAACTGAATCGCCGAGATATCGCTATCGCTGAATCTGGTCAGCACCAGGCGTGAAGAATGACCAGATCTGTAGAATTTTGAAGAATTCTTCGAAGCCAATCAAGCGGCTATGGCGTGATGAACAGATTGGAAAGGACAGGACATACATCCATTGTAAATTGACGGTGGAAACCCTTCTGGAAGAAGAAGAACAAGTCACCTTAGCGTATCATCAGGGAAAGACAAATCATCGGGGAATCCATGAGACTATGCAAGCGTTAAAGAGAAGATACTTTTGGTGGGGAATGAGGAAGAGGTTGTAGGAAGCTGCGAGGTTTGTCTACGCACTAAGTGCGACACACATCCGCCTAAAGGAAGACAGGAGAAGACACCTACCACAGATGCACCACTTAAAGATTTACAAATCGTCACATTTACATGGAATGGGTACAAATCGGTGACCATGATTGACCTCTTTAGTAAGGCTTCAATGGCGCACCAGGTGCAAGATAGGTCTTCGGAAGCAGTATTGGCAGCTCTCCGTTTGTGGTTTCAGTTCTACGGAGTTCCCGAACGCATCTCATCGGATGGTGGAAGAGAATTTGACAACTCTTTGATATGAAAGGAAATGAAGGACCTAGATGTGATATGGCACCTCAACACACCAGGACACCCCAAAAGTAGAGGAGGCGTAGAGCGGCTTCACGGAACACTGAGCAATCACCTTCGATTGTACCAAGCAGACCAAGGGCAGGAACTGGACGTGGCTATGCCAAAGGCAATTGCGGCATACAATCATTCGGTGTACACCGTTACGGGGTTTTCGCCGTTTGAGATCCTTTTCGGGCTTTGTGGAATCCGGCGGGACTACAAGGTCACGGAGGCGGACGCTGATGAGATAAGCAATAATCATGTCACAAGGAAAAAGCTATAGGAAAAAGTCCGGGGAAAATTGGAGAGGGAAAAAACCAAGAGAGTAGCTCGGGAGAATTTAAATCTCACAGATAGGAAGGGAATGATAAAAATTGGGAAAATTGTATATAGAAAGTTGGGATCAAACAGGGGTAAGGAGATACAGCGATACGAGGGACCATTCAGGGTGATAATAATTAGAGAACATGATTTTGTGACTATTGAGAGTATTAGAGAACCAAAAGAGCGTAGGACCGTTCATTATGAACAACTTAAATTCCCACAAACCGAAACATCTGTTACGTGTTTTCTTCTTCTTTAAGTAGTTATTAATTTTTTTTAAATTTATCTTTGATTATGGCGATGTACTGAATAAATTACGTTGCATTTTTTTTTTAATTGTATAAATTCATGATTTTATTTTTGTTTTGCTTTACTTTTAGTTTGTAATAAGTGATTATGGGGAGTGTCTATCTGTTGCTTTCTTTATTGTATATACTTTATAGTAAATAGCTATTTTTGTTGTATTTTATATTAATTTATCGTATAGTTGAAGTTTACAAGGATTGTTCGTAAACTGGTGGGGGGAAGTTACAGCCTTAGTCAGCTGTTACTTCGATGTCAGTTGACTGAGGAGATAGGCTGATCGCATGTATATAAAGAGGTGTACCGTATCCAATAAAGTTAGTATGTTAAAGCAGTTCACACGTGTTACATCTTATTCCTTCTTCTCTTTTTTGACATTTGGCTTTCGCCTTTTACTCAAGTGAAACTAAAAATAATAGTAGAGAGAGGAGTGCGAAATGAAAAGCTTGAAGTGCTGTCAAAGACTGATCTATTTGCGGACCCTGTCCGTCTATATA
>NW_027112188.1:266621-267667 GCF_000696795.3 Halyomorpha halys | reverse complement strand
GTACAATCCCGTACATTATGATAACGCTGTTGCAGGAAGCTTTAATTGTTCTAGGTGAACTGTTCTTCGCTTTTTCGGTTCTTTTAAGGTTTCTATGGTGACAATATTGTGTTCTCTTATCGTGACCACTCTGAATGGGCCTTCGTATTTCTGCAGCTCTTTGCCTCTATTAGTTCCTACTTTACGGTACACCACAGTCCCAATTTTAAGGTTGCCCATTTCAGGGGAAAAGCCCGTAACCGAGTGAATGGAATGATTGTAAGCTGCGATCGCTCTTTCCATCGGTCCGTCTGGCTCCAACCCCTTTTCTAACTGATATACCCGCAGGTGGTCACTGAGGGTACTGTGGAGCCTTTCAATACCTCCTCGGCTCTTTGGATGACCTGGGGTGTTAAGGTGCCATACCACCTCCAAGATTTTTATCTCTTCCTTGATGCTTGCGTTGTCAAATTCTCTTCCACTGTCTGACGATATTCTATCCGGTACGCCGTAAAACTGGAACCAGGTGCGTAGGGCTCTTAACACTGCTTCTGCTGACCTTAAAATGAAAATGAAAAAAAAAGAACTTTACAACATTACAATATTACCCTCCGGAAGGGAGGTGAGTACAATCCCGTACATCATGATCCCGCTCTTGCAGGAACTTTTAATTGTTCTAGGTGAACTGTTCTTCGCTTTTTCGGTTCTTTTAAGCTTTCTATGGTGACGATATTGTGTTCTCTTATCGTGACCACTCTGAATTGGCCTTCGTACCTCTGCAGCTATTTGCCTCTATTAGTTCCTACTTTACGGTACACCACCGTCCCAATTTTAAGGTTGGCCATTAGATTGCGAACACTGAGATTGTTCTAGTAACTCTTCTGCGTTTCTCCTTCACAATTTTGTCTCTGACTTGGGCCAATATCTTCCTCCATGCCATACAATTAACTGCAATATTACTCTCCTTAGTCGCTGTATCCTGGTAATTCCTCCGACGTCCCTGTAGTCCAAAAACAATCTCAAAAGGAGAAAACCCCGTGACCGAGTGTATGGAATGATTGTATGCT
>NW_027112188.1:240745-264306 GCF_000696795.3 Halyomorpha halys | reverse complement strand
ATATTATACTGGTTGAGGATCTCCTTCCATCTGGTGATGCGCGCAGATGACTCTTTCAATTTTTCTACCCACTGCAACGGTCTATGATCAGTGGGTCCACACTGATCATAGACCGTTGCAGTCCGGTTTAGGGCCGGAAATGCTCCACAGCCCTCACGATTCCTGGATGTTCCCTTTCTAAGGCACTCTATCTGGCTTCCGCTTCGGTGAGGCGCCGACTGGCATAGGCTCGCTCTCCCTCTTCTGTTTCCTGTGCCAACACCGCTCCTAGAGCATACCCACTTACATCTGTTGTGAGCGTTAACTGTTTCTCGAAGTCGGAGAATGCAAGAACTGGTTCCCGTTGAAGCTGCTGTATGCATTTCCGGATGTAATGTGTTATGCTTGATGTCACTACTATCTTGCTTCCTTTTTTTAACAAATTACTAAGGGGCACAAGGTACTCTGCCATACCGACACCTTCTGGACGTCCGGTCTCACACCTTGTCGGGAGATGGTATGCCCCAAATAATTTATCTGCTCTTGCCCTAGTGCTGACCTTTCAAGGGAAACCTTGAGCCCGAACTCCCTCATTCTCTGAAACACGCTCTTCAAGTGTTACACATGGTCACTCTCCGATTTGCTGAACACTAGTATGTCGTCCATGTACACCTGACAAACTGCTTCGTCCAATCCCCGCAAGAACTCGTCCATAAGTCTCTGGAATGTTACAGGTGCGTTTTTCAGACCGAATGGCATTCTGGTGAATTCGTAGTGACCTCTTTCAAAAGTAAATGCAGTTTTGTGCTGATCCCTGGGATGCATTTTAATTTGGTGGTAGCCCGCCTTTAGATCCAATGTGCTAAAAATCTTCGCACCGCCTAATCTATCGAGAATATCTTCAAATCTCGGGATAGGGTATTTTTCATCGACCGTATTCTCATTGAGTTTACGATAATCGATTACTACCCGGTACTTTTCCCCCTTTTCGCCCGTGGTACTCTTCTTGCGTACTGCCCACAATGGACTGTTATAGGGCGAAGTGCTGTCCACAATTATCCCTTGCTTCCTTAAACTTTCTATTTCTTCCCTAATGTGTTTTCGAAGTGCCTGGGGGTATCGCCTCTCCTTTACGTATGTCACCCTATCCTGCTTCAATGTGATTTCATGCACCGTTCTTCCTGTAGCTCCTAGTACTTCTCCTTCTTTGTAAAAAATATCATCATATTTGTTTAATATTGCCTCTTTCCAATTCTCCCTCCGGCTAATCACTCCAACTCTCGCTTTCCCGTCATCCACGAGTTTCTGACAGCCGTACCTCTTCCCTCCAATTCTAATATCCCAATGACCCCCACTATTTTTTATCTTTGCTCCCACCTTTTCCAAAAGATCACAACCAATGATTATCTGGTAGTCTCGGGGCATTTTTCTCATAATATGGACTGTTACCTTCTCTCCCTTAGCACCCCAGTTACTCAATTCCATTTCTGTTTCCCCTTCAATGCTACAGGGCCCACCCAGAGTGATCAACTGACAATTACATACTCTGACTTGTAGTTTCCTCTCTCCATTATTCAATCTGTCAAGGGCCTCTCGGCAGACGATTGTGTTTGAGCTCCCAGTGTCCACCAGACAGCTTACTCCTCTCTTCCCTCGTATAATAGGCAAACCGCCGTGCTCTCCTCTCACATGATGGTTCTCTAACGTGCGGTCGCCTCTCTGTGGGCACACTCCTCAAAACTCTCCTCTTCTTCTAGCAGTTTCTCCGGTTCTTCTCCACGTCCTCTTTTCTTGGTGATCATTCTCTCGCCCAGAGTCTCCTGCTTCATTTTCTGTCTCCGAGGTTTCGGACAATTCTGTGGCTTCACTCGCGGATCCATTCGTCCTTCGCGAGATTTTCCTCCTCCGTAATCTTTGTGCGTTAATCTCCATTGGTTCAGGCTGACTCTGCTCTTTCCGCCGATACATGTAGGGACACTGTCGGGCTATATGTCCCTCTGCCCCACATTCAAAACATCTCGTACGCGGGCAATGCGCCACTAGATGCCCAACCCTCCCGCAACCATGACACTTGCGGTCCTCCCGCCGACCATTGAATCTGGGTCTCGCTTGGGATGCTCTACTTTCTTGGTTACTATTTTTCTCTCTCCTACCATCTCTGTCCTCTCTCCTCCTCCAAGTGTTAGGCATGTTTCTCAGCCTTTGATATTCTATCCCTAGCGCTTGTCTCTATAAGATCTTGAGCACATTCTACAAACGAGCGGTCTTTTAGCATTCCTTCTTTTCCAGTTCTTTCGCCAACTGAATCTTCAGTACCATGGATTCTGTTATAGCGTGCCAAGAGTTCAGCAGCATATTGCCCACTAGACTGTCTCAGTTTTTTCGTTTCTCTTGTCATCATGAATATATCCTCCTCTGCGGTCCACTGTCCTCCTCCGAATGCCTTCTTTAGTCTTTCTTTGATGACCTTTCAGGGGGTCTCTTCATCTGCCTGAATCTGATTTAGGATACTTCTTTTTACTCGGCAGACTACCGCTGCTTTCAGTGCTTTTGCATCCTCGTTATCCAGTAGATCCTCCGATTTCTTCGCTTCTATTCGCCCCATTAGGCGATCGCCCCCTTTTAAAAAATTATTTAATTCTCCGGTCTCTCCGGTAAATTTTTCTAGGCCCAACACGGCCTTCCTCAGGTCCTGGGCGGTTGCCGTACGGACCTTAATCCATTCAAGCGCCGTGGCATGAAATTGTGCTAAAGAGACTTCCGGTTGTGGCTGAATCTGCTCCGGAGGTGGGTTACCTGCTGCTAAAGTTTGGTTGACTGCTGCTTGAGGTTGGTTATTTTGGTTCATATTCTCCAGTATCAGAACTGCTCTTCTCACTATTCCGACGGACTAAGATTGCTGGAGAGCAGGAAAGGAGATATGCCATCATGTTGGGTATGCGTACAGAAAACATCTCTTGTGAGAAGAAGATTGGCAATGAACCTTTCTATCTCAAGTATAATGTACGTACGCCACCAGTGCTATGACTAGGCCTGGGTAAGGATGTGAATCGAAGATCGAACATCGAAGAGGGGATTAAGAGCCCCTTATTTATAGGCCTAGTCCATGTGGCTGTGATCGAGAAGCGGTCGGTACATGTCTACTTGAGATAATTCCGTGCATTGTTTTGGTATCCTTTATTAATCATTTTATCGACATCGTTAAGTGTTATGTTACAGAAATTATTAATATATAAAAATAACAATATGTTTTTACAAAATGAAGTAATATGTAAATTTGAGAGCTTCGGTGAGGCTCGATGTGCAGCACTCTGGTGAGTTGTGGCTAAACCGCTTGCTCCCTCTCGCTACAAACTCTCAAAGACTGATCTATTTGCGAAGCCTGTCCGTCTACATATATATATACACAATGGGTCAGCTGTTCTGCTCGATCAGTTGATATAGACCTGTCAGCTGACAGTCCGTAACTTATATATATAGCTGAAGCTAAGCCCCAAACTTCACACATGACGGTCGCACTATAGTCTGGTATAGGAGAATAGTGGTCTCTGGTTTTAGTAAATAATTTCTAATGATGATTGAAAAGAACATTGCTAGTCTTGCGTAGGCTTGTTCTAACTAGCTATTTATGTGACGATTCCAGGTCAGCTGCTCATTGCTAGATATGTAATAGACTCCATCGGGGGATTCCAATTTAAGTGAAATTATTTATAAATCATTCGAGGGGATCCTTGGGAAATATGAAGGCAAAAATGTTGGCTAGTTTTTTTGTCTTGTTGAGGCTGAACCTGCAATAAGTAAAATAGTTTTTGAGGCCTGTTGTACATTCCCGGCGCTAACTATAACAGAGTCTTGTGTTATATGTAAAAGATAACTGTATCATCAGTAAACATGGCAATTGAAGCATTGTTTCAACAATTTATATTATAATCTTGTAGGGGCTATAGTCTTTTTTTAAAAAAAAAGGAGAAATAAGAGAGATGAAGAATAAACAAAACCTCAATATTATATTATCTTAAACACTTACATTAATGGTTACAGAATAATCTCAATAATAACAGAAAGAGTCCCTCACAACTCAGAAGTCAAATTACAACTAATATAACTTTCAGCGAACTAGGATAAATATACGCACTCTCACTTTTATTATCACTGTTCTCGACCAACCCGAAAAAACCTTCCCTCGCTCTCGCTTGTCAGTGTTGCCCACGCAGTGTTGCCATCTCACAAATCTTATAAAATAATCTAATATTTGACAAAAGTGGTGACATTGTTGAGTATTGAGGACTTTGGTATCGGATATTTACTTTGGTATGGAATTTATCCTTACTCAGATGGTATAGGTTTACTTCTTAACAATTTCTATTTAATGTTTCAGGAGGACGATGAATCGTTTTACGTTTTGGATATCCAAACAATAATTCAGCAATATTATTGTTGGAAAAAACATCTACCAACCATCAAGCCATATTATGGTATTCTATTTTTTATATCTTTTTCTTTGTATATTTTTAATTTTATAGCCAATTTTTTTTGCCAGTGAAAAAGTAAAAAATATAAACAGTAAGTAAATGAGCACGAAAGTACCGTAACATGTGAAAGTAGAGAAGCTCCATTATCGACCTAGTCATTTTGAAAGAATGTGATCAGTACTTGTAAAGCCTCAACTCACAACTATCCTGGAACTGATCGAATTTTACACATCTAACACGGTGATAATACTGATAATAAAATATTTAAAAGTAAGAGAGTTTTTAAAATTATTGGGCTTAAGTAGACAATTTCGTTCAATTTATTCAAAATTGTTGGTTAAAAATAGCATGAATCTGACCTCATTAGTCTTTAATCTATAGATTAATCATAGATCAGTATAATTAATAGACCAAGGAAAAAGTTACTTTTATTTACTTACACATAAATGAAACACAAGAGATGGTTCGATCAGAGAAAAATTAAAGTTTTATTTCAGCAAAATGTGTTATGTAAATCACAAAGTGAATTTAAAATTGTACTGCGGCAACATTATTCATTGTCTCTTGATGTAGGATTTGTGTCCCTATCTGATTCTCTCTTTACTATCAATATACGTATATGAAAAAAAGTCTTTATTTAGGGGGAACGACCGTAGTACAGAATTATTTTATACCCTTATCAACAGATGATAAATAGTTGATTCCATCACAACCCTGGAGTGTCTTAGGGTTAACTTTTACTTATTTGAATGCTCCTGTCAACGAGATGGAATCCAAAATAGAAAAATTGGGGTTGGATTTCCGACAAGAATACTCAGTAATACTAAGTACTTTAAGGATAATGAATTTATCTTCACCTTATATTTTTAACCCTGCAACGTTTGAAAATTCTATTAATTCTGAAGAAGGTGCATGATAGAGAAATTAGTTGGGTTTAAAACACCGGGACATTCTACATATTACAACAAATCCGTCTGTAACCTCCTAGCTTTTGCTAGCTCATTTGCTTTTTCCTAGTTAGTAACCAATTGTTGGTATTCGTGAGCGTCTCCATCTTTTTCCTCACACCTTGGCCGATTTCGTCTAACCTTGGTGAGTAGATTAAAACCTAACTATTCAACTAACATAGGAATCATTAGGAGTTATAATGATTATTTCAAAGCTAGAACTCATTAAGCCACCACACTGCAAACCATGCGCTGTTTAGTTAAAAATCCTCAGAACCCTGTAACCAACTGCCCTAGATTTTGTAGGTTTACTCTGATCTAGAGTTGTGATATAACCAGGGTTATTAGGAAAGCCAACTCTACATTTTTCTTATTCAGAATCAAACTGACGGTCATATGTTGGAATGTTGCAGAGTTGGGCATTACCTGGCCAATATTTAGTTAACTAAGGAAAAACTAAATAGTTATTAGAATTAATTCGGATTTCTAACATATTGGGGTCCCTATATGTTTTCAGGGGTGCTAAAAATATAATCGATTTTATAAATGCGTACTTGCGTTTCGATTTAACCTTTAGGATTTCTGACGTATTGTGGTCCCCTTATATGTTTTGAATGTTATTTTTTTTTTTTTCATTTTCTACCCATCTAAAGATACACAAATATGTTAAAAATCTGAAAAGTAAAAATAAATCGATTCTCAAGTGCGAGATAAAAAATCAATATTATTTTCGTCTTCTCCACCTCCGAAAATATACAAAGGGACCCCAATATGCTTGAAATCTGGAAACTTAAAATAAATCAATCCGCAAGCGCGAGATCACGAAATCCGTATTTTCGTTTTCAGCACCTCCGAGAACATAAAAAGGGACCCCGATATGCTTGAAATCCTCTAAAAGTTAAAATAAATCGATAAGCAAGCGTGTTATCGTAATATCGATGGTATCGATATGTGGTATCTTTGTTTCTCCTTTAGTTAATTACAGATTCTTCTATACTTCATATTTCTTTGTATTAAAATTAAATTAAAGGTCATTTAGATGAAGATTTTTTGAAAATTCAACATTTAACCATTTGCTAACAAATTCAAAGAGAGTAATACTTAGCGGGTATTAAAATCCACCAAGCTTACCTAAAATATTACCAAATATTACCTAAAATATTAAAATATTACCTAAACCAAGCTTAACTAAAATCGTTTGAGCCGTTTTTATGAAAATTCAAAAAAGTGTAAAACGGATTCTATATTTGTTGGGGCGAGGGGTGTTTCGTATGTGAAAACCGACCTCTTCCCCAGAGGGAAATGTTCGCAGGTTCGAGATAAAATAAACAAAAAAAAATAACGGAGGACCTGAAATAAATATCACATAAAAAAATAATAATTGAGAAAATGAAATAATAAAAAAAATAACTTTCCAAGTGATACAAAAATTTAATTAATTAGAATATAAACAAAAAAATGAACTGTTATGTTGTTACAAAAATAAAGATAGTGAATCGTGGAGTAAAAAGGATAAACATATTTTGATACATATATAAACAAAAAAAAATCTATTTACACTGGAAATAATAAGTTAATTAAAGCAAAAAAGAAAATATGACGCTCGAAGGAAGAACATAAAGTCACTCACAGATGGGCGTGGGGTCGATATGCGCATATCACAACATCGCAAGTCTAGAGTTGGTTGACCAGGATGACCGCTGGCGAGCTGGTGAGAGAGAGGTTACCGGGCAACCCGACGACTCCAAAAAACTGTAGACTGAACAGTGGTGACTGCCGGTGAGTCAGTGAAAAGGTTCCAATAGCTCCAACAAACAAGAGTCAACAAAACAATGGCGGTGGAGCGTCTGTGAAGCAGTGCGTCTCTCTCCTTACGCCGTGCCAAAGCCAACTAACATCGCTCCAGTGCTACCTAAATCTTCACTGCCAACTGCCTCATCCGCGGTTATATAGGAACTGGCGCCACTGCCTTCGGTATTGCTCCGCACGTGTTACACCTCCGCAATTTATTTATAAACGTAGAACCTCCTTATATCCCTAATTTTTATTTACAAAATTAAAATTACTTATAGTTAAAAAAAAAATGAATAAACATAAACTTACAACTAACAAAATTAAAAGTCACTTGGAAGGTTGTCAAAACAAAATTAACCTAAATAGAAACCAAAAGTTTGGGCTTTAACAATATTTATATAATATTTCAGTCCGGTATATTTTAACAAAAAAGTTACTTAGTAGATACATCTCAAGGATATATGTGAAAGAAAAATGGTGTAAAATTCTACTTTATTATATGAATATAGTTGTTAAGGGAAAATACTCTTTTTATGGTTCCCTCCTTACTAATAGCCAAGTGGTGGCTCTGTATGTGAACAGCCTAGATCATTTAAATAAGCTTTTTCCAAGATGAAGTCATGTATTTATCAGGAAAATGCCTAGGATATAATGTCTAGAATATAAATTTCTATTTTCACGTACAAAAATCATTTATTTATTCATAAGTATTACAACGTGTCACAATAAGTACCTTGGAAAATAAATGGTAATGATAAATGAAAACATTCATACCAAAATTAATTTTTTTTTTTAAACTGAATAAATAAAATATATATAAACATAAATGAAAAAACAAGAAATCCAAATATGTACATAGAGACATAAGAATAAAATAAATAGGAACAAACATTTTTCCCTAATATCGCCTATACTTGGAATGTATTAGGAAGAAGAAGGATAGATTTTTATTGCCAGTGCTCTAGCGCCACAAACTATTATAATTTCATCTTTAATACTACATTATTCATTATTACTATTTGTTTTTAAACATACCATGAAGATGTACTAATTTTTATATATTTTTTGTTTAATATTTAAGCTGTGAAATGCAACGATACTAGATTGCTTATGAAAGTGCTGCAAATGCTGGGTGCTGGTTTCGACTGTGCTTCACGGGTATTGCATTCACTTAATTTTAACTATTTTAAATTTAATTTTATATTAAATAGTTTTAAAAGTTAGATCCTTTCTATCTTAGCTATTATGATCACATTATATGATTACAATTATTATTGCACAGTCAGTGTTTGGAATTAAAAGAGTGAAGACCTCCTACTAACTCTGCTAGCATCCAAGCCTAAATTATTTTATTTTCTACATCAAAAGAAACAAGAATATAGTAATCAGGGATAGTGAAGGACAATAAAAGATCACGGAGGTGAAAGGAATTATGAATATATAGTGACTGAAGGTTTGTAAATAGGAAAGTAAGAATTTGCTCAGTTTACCTGAGGGAGAATTGATATTAGAAGTGATTGGACGGAGTTGGGTATCTGGCTTATGAATTTTTAGAAGTCCATAAAAACATGGGTAACAGAATTATAGGAAATAAGATTTCTGTACGTCGGGTAGTTGATTTGTTGGGAATGTAAAAGGTCCCTGAGGTGTTGGTTCAATTTGATCTGTAGTGAAGGAGTAGGGTCCCAGGGTGTGGGTGCATACGTAGATCGGTCAGATAAAAGTAAAGCCATTTTGTTATTGTAGTCTGAACGATCCATGATGACAGTCATGTTGCCTTTGTCTGTTTTAGTGATAATGATGTCGTGATGAGATTTTAAAAAAGAACGGGTGAAAGAAATGTCTTTAAAGAATTGAGGAGAAAAATTACAAGTATCGGAATGAGGATGTAGGAGATGATTGGAAATAATGTTGCAAATAGAAGTACGGGATAACTGTTTCTTGTCATTAGAATGGTGAATAAGGGGGTCATTGTGAATATATTCTAGATCAGTTATAAGTTCTGGGATGATTTTACATGAAGAGTTGAGACTAGAGAAATTTAGACCTAAGCTAAGAATATTGGGAACGTTGTCAAAATTCGGTGAAAAATATCAAAATTCACATCAATAGGTGGAATATCGGTTGATGAAATGTTGTGAACCCATTTGTCGTCACCTTTAGGATAAATTTTAGAAGCTAGCGATAATTTATAAATGTTATTAAATTTTGAGAAGAGAAGTTGTTTTTCTGTAAACGGGTAGATGTTAAAATGGTGCAAATATTATTGAAGTGTATGTCGCTCATACTGGTTTTAAGGATATGGGTCACAGATGAAATTTTAAGTTTGAGGTGCTGGATTTTTCCATTAATATATTTTAGTTTCTATATTTTATCTCTTTATTTTTTCTTCTGTCTTTATTAATTTTTCTATGGGAGACTTCATAGACTTAAACAGCTCTAAGGCTAAAAGAAAATACCTTGAATAGCCCAAAATTTCTGATCATCAATAGAACAGACAAGCAAGACTTTACAAAAGTTTCACCGTCTCTTATTAGTAAATTTCTCTCTGGTTATGTAGGAGAGCTCAAGAATGTTAAAAAACTTAGAAACGGAACATTTCCAACCAATAATGGAAAACAATCCGGAAAAATACAAAAATGATGAACTTTGACGGTCAGTTTCCCATTAAAGTATCTCCACACAATACTTTAAATTACAATAAGGAGTAATTCGTTGCAATGACCTCCAATTTTTGGAGATGGAAGAAATTATCGCACATTATAAATTATATAACCCACATTAAAATTAAAATAAATAATAATTATATCCTCACAAACTCGTATATCATTACGTTCCCCACCCCAAAGATTCCAGACTCAATAAAAATAGGATTTCGTAATGTCAAAATTCACAACTAACTGCCTAATCCGTTGAGGTGCTTTACCTGTATTTCCTATAAGCATCCAACTAACTAAAGTAAACAGAAACTTAAATGTGACAGTGAAGTCAGCTATTCCTACAACACAGAGCACCACCAAAAGACCCTCCATCCCCTGGTTTAATGAACGATGCAAGGAATAGCACTCAAACAAATTTCATAGAGTATGGAGAGAAACAAAGAGCCTTATGCAGACGAACAACAAACAATTGCAAATTTTAATCCTGGAAATAATTTGTCGAAACTATGAATTCATCCACTCCCACCAATTTAGGGCGAAATAAAATCTGGAAAATTCACAAAAACTATCCAGCAACCCGATGCACACTACCCGTACACTATTCTGTAACGGTAAACTGATCGACGACCCTCAAATAATATCTGGAAAGTTCGCTGAACACAATCCAAAAAACAGGCAAAGACTAGCGTCAATCGAACAGTTACAGCTCGATATTTTTAACTGTTTAAATGTTCCCTCTGCAAAATAATGGAACAGTTACAGCTCGATATTTTTAACTGTTTAAATGTTCCCTCTGCAAAATAATGGAATGAATGGTTAACAAGCGCCTGGTATAGATCCTTGACTATTTTATTCAATTGGAAATTGAGCTACAATATACTTTCAAAGAAAGGCAACAAGCAATCGTAATTGTCTTCGTCTAACGCATTCGACTGTACCAGCAAAATTACTATTATAAAAACCGTATATCCTTAAATTTTAAAGGTAATCTTTTAAATTTTATCAAGCAATTCTTATCCCTTCGTATATTCAAAATGAGAATAGAAAATTATCTCTCTAATAATTTCGAACAAAAAATTGGAGTATCTCAAGGTTGTGTTCTCAGAAGAACTCTGTTTGTCCCGGCCATTAATGACTTAGGAAGAAACATGCCCAGAGGAATAAAGGTGCTGTTTAATGTGGACAATCTAGCTATTTTATGCCGCTCAAATGACATAAATCGAATAAAAAATAGACTACAAGAGGCTCCTAATCGAATAAAAAACTGGTCAAATAGCTCAGGTCCTACCTTCTCAACCGAAAAAACTAAATGTCTATATTTCAGAAGAAAAAGAATAACACCACCATCCCCAGATCCCTAGGAGATTCACCGTTACCGTATGTCGAATATTATAGATTTTTAAGCCTGATTTTAAGCCTTGGAACCACCATATCAGAACACTTAAAAAAAGATGCATATCATGGGGAGCTGATAGATTAACGACGTTAAAAGTATACAAAGCCTTAATCTGCTGCAAACTTGATTATGGAAGTTTTCTATATGGCTCAGCTCGTTTCCAAAGCCTAGCCAAACTCGACACCGTTCAAATCCGTATGGAATATCACCCCTACTATTCAGTCGAAAAATAGCTACAAATTATCTTCGCCGACTATACTTGCAACCCTCGCATCCAACTTGTAAGTGCATTTTCAAATTTTCTTGTCAGTTCCAACAAAAGATAAATGCAACACTACCTCTCCCTGAGTCACTGTCAGAGAATTAAAAGCAACAGCCATCAACATACCAGAAAATAGTATGCCCAACGGCGAAATGTATATCTCCAGCTATACAATTACTGCAAACAAAATATAATCACGTCAAAACATCAAGAAATGTTTCGAAAACTACTACGAACTCTGCCAGACCATACCGCAATATATAGAGATGGCTCAAAATCGGATCTACCTTTGTGACACAAAACACAACCCATAAGAGAATGCTGCATCATCTCTCTAATATTTATACTGCAGAACTGAATGCCATAGCATCCGTCCTTTGCATGACAAATATAGCAATTATATCGGACTCCATATAAGTCTCCATATAGGACTAGATATAATGTACTCGGTTCAACGTTTCATGAATACTTAATAATGCCACCCGTGTGGAGTAGCTAGTCTCCCATCGGGCGCCTCCCCGGGTGGCGGATAGGGGAATTCTTCCCTGATATGGCGGGAACCGGGGAAATCAAATACCCGGGTTGGACCAAGACTAGATTCAAATCCAGGCGCGACGGTTCCTAGAATAGGTGGCGTACTGTCCAGCGTTTGTTCCTCAGACTAGAGGCGGCAGTGTTATACCTGGCAGTAGGTATAAAATGTTATTTTCCGAAATCCAAATGGAGGGAAATATTAATAATTATGCTATGGTGCAGGGGCACGGAACCCTTGAAAGCTGGTTCCCCGGCGTCGTCAACATACATCAGCAATGCTGCAATGGCGGCAGACTTGCCCATTGTAGCATCTAATGCTACATGAATTATTGAAAGAGGTGAGATAAACGAAAGAAAAATGGTGACAGGAAAATTCAGGCTGCTTTCAGGAAGTACCAGTGAACCCGACAAAGATAAAGGGCCTGATAGTCGAGAAGGGAAAATGAGTCCCAAAGGAAAAAGGAGAAAGAAGAGAGAGAGGGAGAAGGCGGAGTCCCCTCTAAAGCCCAATCTAGAAATTGAACGACCCGTCTAGAGGGCGGAAGTAATTCAAGGACGGGTTAAAAGCTACTTGGAGAAAAAAAAAAGGTATCTCACGAGATCCAGAAATACCTAAATGGCCAGTTGAGAGAATTAGTCAATATAATAGTACAAATGGAGGTCCAGTAGGAAATGGTCCCGGAAACAGTTACTGAAATGGTAAAAGAAGCCATGTATACCCATGATCTACACAAGATTATTGATATAAAGGTTTTCCAGATTGTGGCTCCAATGGTAGCAGATAGCTATAGGAGACGCCATAGAAGTGGTCTATGACCAGAGGAAAAAAGAGTAATGGGAGTCCCCAACTTTTGGGACGAGAGTATCCTGGAAAAATATCTTTAGAACAAAATCCCTATAGAGCGGGAAAAAACCTTTAACACTGCGCGGGTAGCAGGGAGTGCCCGCTATATTTAGATATGATAGTCAAGCAGACGAAGAAGGGCATGCAGATCCTGCAGGTCAATATGGGCCGAAGACAAGTGTTGACATCTTGGCGATTCAGGAGCCATCCCGTCACAAGAATGTGGTCACAGAATTTGGTACAACATCGAGGGTGGTAGCGCTAGGCAGTGGTGAGAGGAGGCCTAGAGCAGCGATAGTGGTAATCAATCCCGCTCTCAACGTAATGGAACTGAAACAATTCACAACAGCAGACCACGCGGCATGCAATATCAGATGGGACAGAGTTGCATTTGCCCTGGGTTCAGCATATATGCCGCCTCGACTGGCCAATTTAAATGTTAATATTGGAGATAATATAGCTGCTGTGGAGGCTGTCGCACTTATGTATAGAAGTGTGATAGTCTGTTCCGATACCAATTCGTGGAGCACGGCCTGGGGTTCGGTCCACACAGATGCCAGAGATAGACTATCGATATAGATATGGACTATATAGACTATGCTAGAGGAGAGCTTGGCGAGGGGTCAACTCGTCGTTATGACCGAGCCCTCTGGTCCCACATTTTTTGGAGCTAGGGGGCCAGAGTTGGATAGAAGTGACACTGGCCACGGCTCTCATAGCAAATCGTATTGTGGACTGGATACGAATCAGATACGAGCTCAGACCACCGGGTGATAGCCTTTAGTGTGGTGGAGGAGGAATGTAGTGCCCTAACTGGTGAAAAGGCCTTTGTGACCCGACCAGCGAACTGGAGAGCATTTTCCATTGAACTGTAGGGAATACTGGTTGATCAATAATGGGAGGAGATGGTGCCGATAGATGAGGAGACAGAAATTGACCACAGGGTGGCAATGCTAACGTGCGCCATTACTAAAGCTGCTAGTATTGCCCTCCAACGCCGAAGGTCGAGAGAACGTTAGGTCCCATGGTGAACGCCGGCTCTAATTCAACTCAAGACAAGAGAATACTACAAGGCTAGGCGTAGGTACCAGTAGAGCAGAGATAATGAGAGGAGACCTGCACTCCAAGAGAAATCTATAGGGTATAGGGAATATCGAAACGGAGTGCGGTACCTGAAGAAGGACGAGTTAATTTCTGGGGAGACAGATAAGAATCCCTGGGGTATTCCTTACAAAGTGGCACTGGGCAAGGTTAAGCCTCTACAGTTAATGGTGGCTATCAGAGCAGGGGGTGCCCAGGCAACCACATTGGAGAAAGCTGCAAAACTGTATATAGATTAAACATACTCTATGAACGATTTATCCCACGATAGCGCAGAAGACAGCATGGTGAGACGCACGACGGAATACCCACCAGGTACCGACCTGTTCACCATGGGATATATGGGTCCTTTGTCATGCCGTGGACCGACATAGGATTGGGAAGGCTCCAGAACTCGATGGCATAGATGCTGTAATCCTCAAGTCCCCATTATATTGAGGATGACATGTTGGAGATATTCAACGAGTGTTTAGATAACGGGTACTTTCTCTGCAAGTGGAGAGTTGCAGACTTGAGACTGCTCTACAAGGGAGGTGGCAAGGATAAGGAAACGCCAAAGACCTACCAACCTATATGCATCCTTCCAGTAGCCAGCAAAGTTCTGGAACACATGATCGAGAACAGCGTTCAAGCGTAACAGCAGCAATCCGCCCACGGCATTAGGGCTCGTCCCGTGGCAGGGGAACAACGGATGCATTGCTGAGAGTGAGTGGGGACGTGGAGGATAGGGCAAAGAAATATGTCTTACTGATACTGTTAGATATATCCTCCGCCTTCGATAGTGTTTGGTGGCCTCGTGTACTTCGGCGATTGCAAAAGCTCAACACCCCCAGTAACTTATACTCCCTGGTAGGTGGTTACCTTAGTAATAAGAGCGTCAGGATTAGGGATAACTACTATGGGGTTGAGGAAAAAATTGAAAGAGGAAGCCCACAGGGTTCGGTTGTAGGTCCAGCCCTGTGGAAACTTGTGTTTGACGAGTTGCTGGGGGACCCAGAGAATAGGGGATTCCTTACCACGGCCTACGTCGACGACCTGGCAGTCAGTTCCGAGAACAGTAGAGCCAGATTGAAGATGGAAGCAGAAAGGTGTGCCGGTCTCGTAGGAGAACGGTATGAGAGGAGGAAATTGAGTATGGTCGCAGCTAAGGCTCAGGCCATACTAATAAGAGGCTCCACTGATAGGGCTCATTCTATCTCCTTGGACATCCAAGGGCAGAGGATTAGACTGGGTGAGGAAGTGACGTACCTCGGGATGATGATAAGAAGACGATTTGACGCCACTCCTCACCTGATATATTTAAGGGATAGGGTGACCCTATCACTCAATGGATTGAGTAGGATAGGGGATGCGTTCTGGGGAATCAGGTACCCTGCTATGATGGCCATTTATAAAGGCGTGGTCCTCTCAGCTGGTATTCTGGGATCGTGGATCCGGAACCTCAAAGATCAAAAGAGGAGGCTGGCCACCATTCAAAGGTTGGCTCTGCTAAGGATTACGAAGACCTACAGAAAGGTGGCGCATGAGGCAGTGCAGGTGCTGGCCGGAGTGATTCCCGGACCTCATTCTCAAGGAGGATTTCGTCAAGTACGAAATGAAGAGGCAGGGGTTAGTAGCGCTACCGCAGGGAATTCGAGAGAGAATTGGCGAGACCCTGAACCTATGGAAGAAGATGCTGCGGGAGGATTCCATTGAAGAATGGAAAGGTCAGTGACAGGCGAGCCTTAAGGGTGCTACTCTGAGGAAGTTCTTACCTACCATTCAAGACTGAGAGCGAGGTCCTCCCAGATTATTGGGTCTCAGAGATCCTAGCAGGACATGGTGGGTTCAGCGGATAGCTACAAAGTTTTGGAAACAACATCGACCCCAACAAGTCCCTGAAACTGCAGAGCATATAGTGATCGATTGCTCCGCCATGGAAGGACACTGTGCCAGGTTGTTAAGGAAACCCGGGATATTCGCCCTCGTCGAGTCGGACTTCCCTCGTCTGATGGAGGAGGAGAATTATCCCTTCTTCAGAGAATTCATCTACGAGTGGAAGGAGGTGGTCGGCCCGACGCACTTTACGTTAGGAAGGGTTCGACCAACCGGAATTGGCGAGCTAACAAGACAAGAAGATGTAGGTGTAGAAGCAGACGCAGCATAAGACCAGAAGGGCTGGACGAGGCTGCGTGCAGGAGGCAGCACCCTGACGGTTGTAGTGGATAAGGTGTGCCCATCTAAAAGGCGACACCCGAGTCCCAGGCTGCAATAAATAATAAAGATAATTATTGTAAGCAGTGGCATGCGTAATTCTAACGCACTACCTCACTGCTGCCGAACCCCGTATGCCAGAAATGGCGAGGAAAGGGGAATAAAAAAAAAACAACTTAATAATGCTAAAACAAATAGGTAAATTAGTCTACTTCGTCAGGGCCCCTGTACATTTTAGTTTTACAGAAAATGATGGTCGACAAAGCTGCTAGAGAAGGACTAGCCCACCTAGGCAGAACCACAGGCATCTTAACTGCACAGGAACTTGCTCACCCTTTAAAAGAATGCATGAATAAAAGTTGGCTGGCAATTTAGGATGATAGTCCGCCCAGTAAATTGAAATCTATAAAGAAATATGTGCAGTCCTGGATTGCATCAACCCGAAGTAAACGCCGCGAAGAAGTAGCGATCACGCGAATCAGAATAATACATACTCGAATAACACACAGGAGAGGCCCCTCCAAAATGTTCGAAATATCATCGTAATCTGACCATCAAACACATTTTAGAAAAAAGTGAACATTACAAAATAAAACTGAACCAGTTAGGGATACCAACAAATGTTCCAATGGCGTTGAGAAAGGAGGAATCCGTAATAGAAATAGTAACTAAATTCATCTATAAGTCTAACTTAGTAATCAGCCTTTAATTATTATGATTATTTACTTACCTGAAGTTGATCGCCAGCTCGTGGTCCCCCCTGCGTAATCCAAACGATCAACAGCTGTCGCCAAACAGCCCGTAAACTAGCGACAAATGCAACAGAATTAAAAGTATTCATTGCTAAAAATGAAATTGACATTTTCGCTATTGCGGAGGCTAGAAAATCGACTGAAGACGTACAGTATTACCAGCTTCTGGGATACAAAGTAATATAGCTAAAACGGTCACGTTAGATCGCATCTAACAAACACCTGGAGTTGAAGAAATTTATAATGTGAACCGTTTATATTACACCAGAGTAAAAGAACAATAGTGCAATGCCACAACTGCCAACAGTATGGCCACACTAAACATTATTGCCATCACTTACCTAGATGCGTCAAGTGTGGCCAACAACACAAATCCGCAGAATGTAGCAAGCCTAGGCAAGCACCTGCTGTGTGTGCACTATGCCATAAAGAAGGGCATCCGACCAACTATAAGGGGTGCGAGACGTATAAAAATCTAGCATCCAGAAAACAGGCAGGTCCCAGACAAGAAGATCCAACCAGACCACCCAGGAGACCCTCAAGAATTGTCAAACCAGGAGTGTCCTTCGCTCAAATAACTGGAGAAATAGAACAGGCAACTCAGGCCCTGCCACAATCGCAACCTACACCCCATTATCCTCAACATCAATCCCAACATTCTCATGCCTCTGTCTCAAACCTTATCCACTCCCCAAAAGCCTAATCATCTGATACCTTGTATCCCCCCTCCTCCTAACGCGACTGATCAAACAAACCTCCTCACCTTTCCTATCTGAATTTAGATCCCTTATCACTCCACTCATCTTTAAACTTACAAATCTAGTATCTAATCTTATTCCTCCGCTAAGAAACCCTTAAATGGCACCATTTAAGTCTATTTCTATTCTCCTTTGGAATGGTGTTCGAAACCATGTAACGAACTAACGGCCTTATTACATGACAAAAATATTGATGTAGTTCTAATAACTGAAACTCGACTTACCACCAGACGATTAATAAACATACCTCAGTACCAAATTTATCGAACGGACCATCCTGACGGAACAGCACATGGTGGCACTGCTGTCATTATCCATCGATCCCTTTCACATCACTTAGTCCTTCTACAAGCCCAAAATTTCCTACAACCACAGCCGTATCGATCCAAACTTCTCTATTCCCCACCGAGAATTCCCACTTCCCAACCACAATTCAATTCCTTCCTTGATTCCCTCGAACACCACTTCCTTCTAGGTGTAGACCTCAACGCAAAAAATCAACAATAGGGAGCTAGAACCACAAATTCCCGTGGACGATCACTCCTATCTGCAATAAATTCCCTTCGATGCAACATTCTTTGTCACAATTCTCCTACATACTGGTCAACCGATCCTAATCGTAACTCTGACCTCTTGGACTTCTTTATACACAAAGGCTTAGGCCCTCTAAACACTTCCCTTTCACGCCTCGATAACCTATCTTCAGACCATAGTGCACTAATCCTAACTATCTCCATATCCCCAATTCCTGTATTACCTCCACCAATGGAGCCAAGTAAACTGGAATTCCTTTCGCCGAATCTTAACGGATCACATATGCTACTAAAGTAAATATAATGCATGAAATGAATGTAGGTGATTCGAAAACAGTACAGATTGCTGTCGACAACAAAAGGTTAAATTTTTTTTATCTAAAATCCTCAAAAAAATAAGTGTGTTCTCAGCTTGCTTGAGAATGTATGGGACAATCAAACACTGGTCATGGGAGATTTCAATGCTCATTCGCCTAGATGGGGGTATAAAAGCTCCGATACAACAGTTAGCATAGTAGAAAATTTCATAGATAGTGGACCAGTGGTGTCTATCGCGAATGCTGGTAATGAGCCGACTTTTTTTGCATATAACGAGCAGCAAACGCATCCTGATCTTGTACTCAGTCATCCAAGGCCGGAAAATAAATTAGGTCTTAAATTACACCAGGCTCCGGAATCTTCTAGTCATAGTACCTCTAACTTGAGATTAAATCAAACAAATTGTATAAAAAGCAAAGAGAACCATGCTTTTCCAGATGAAATTTCAAAAAAGCCAAATGGGAGGATTACAAACGACTGTCCGATGTGAAAATTACTAAGCAATTGCTCAAGGGTAACATAGATCACATATACAAGCAACTGAAGGACCAAATAATGAAATGTGCCATGAAATGGATGAGCTTAAAGAGCTGAAGGTGGAAAGAGATGCGGTTCGGAGGGCAGCGAAAACAAGTGGTTCCCAAAAAGATCGTATAACCTTAAGACAAATAAACGGTATCCTTAAAAGACGCATTATTCGAACAACTTCGAAAAGGAAAGCATATAGAAAATTTCTTGCAAACATGGATTTTAGAAAAGATGAAACTAAAGCATATAAGTTCTTATCTAGGATTGACAAGGATAGTACCGATGCCAACGAACCTATGATAAATGGTTTAAAAGTCTTAACTAGGCAGGATTATATTGCCAATAAATTTTGAAAGATTTTGCTCAAACTAGCAATTTCAAAGCCAAGCATAAAATACCTCGCATATCCTGGAACAAGGAAGTTAAGAGTGAAAATAATGAGCCATTCTCTATGAGCGAATTGACACTAGCCCTAGAGGACACAAAAAGCAGAAAGGTGCCTGGTATAGACGGCATATACCCAGAGTTCCTCAAACACATAGGGTCAAATGCAAAAAGCGTAATTATAAAGTTCATTAATTTAACATGGGAAAGTAGATACATCCCAGATCTTTGGAAGAAATCTTAGGTCATACCAATTATTAAAAAAGGTTAACCACACAATTCTTGTGGCACTGACGAGTGCCTTCTGTAAAGATGCAGAAAAAAATGGTTTTAAGGAGACTCTTATCTGCACTATACAAAAACAAGAAAGGCTTATCACAACGTCAAGCAGGATTCATGCAGCATAGAGATACTATAGAGAATATAACTTGCCTTTCTCAGGCAATTAAGGTAGGATTTCATAATTATCAAAGTACGCTAGCTGTCAGCATTTTACCAAGTATGGAGAGATAAGCTAATACTAAAATAATAGCTAAATAAAAATTAGCCCTTATGAAAATTGATAGACAACTGATGGGCTGGATCAAATCATTTCTTTCCCAACGACATATATCTGTGAGGTACAGGGGAAACACATCAGGATTCAAGCAAGTAAAACAGGGACTCCCTCTAGGAGCAGTACTGAGTCCAATGCTATTTAACATTATGATTAATGACGTCATAGATACATTGATGGAGAAATCACCTGGTACAGAAGCGTTACTGTATACTGACGACTTGATAATCTGGGGGCCAGCAGTAAAATCAGTGATCTTGAAAAGTGCCAACTAAACCTTAACGGTTCTGTGGAGCTGGGCAGAAAAAAATGAAATGATTATCAACATGCAATAGACACTATACCAACTATTTACCCTTTCTACAAAGCAGCATGAGCTCCGAGAGAATTTTTATAATCAGGGTATTA
Organism: Halyomorpha halys; assembly: GCF_000696795.3. Classification (NCBI taxonomy): domain Eukaryota; kingdom Metazoa; phylum Arthropoda; class Insecta; order Hemiptera; family Pentatomidae; genus Halyomorpha; species Halyomorpha halys. The sequence continues at coordinate 243,887 of NW_027112188.1, read as the reverse complement.
GCAGGACTCATGAAGCGAAATATCTAGGACTGATCCTGGACGATAAGCTAACCAGGGCTAAACAATGTGAGGATGCTGCAGATAAAGGAGAATCAAGACTGCGACTAATGAAATGAATCACAGCTACAAAATGGGGAGCAACCGCTGAGGTTTTAAGACATGCTTATAGGTCATACATAAGACCAGTCCTGGAATATGGCTCAGGGATTATGGTTACAGCTACCGATTCAGTGCTGAGGCGTCTTGATATATTTCAAAATAAGGCATTGAGGATTATTACCGGTGCGGCTAAATCGACACCGATTCTAGCCATGCAACTGCTAGCAGAGATCGAGTCCCTAAAAGATAGGCGAAAAATTAATGCCGTCATCATTCACGAGCGAGTGCTTAGGAATGGCAGTGATTACTGGGCCAACACTGTTGGTAATACCAGACGACCAAAAACGCAGCTAACATTTATTGAGACAACGAAATCCATTATCACAAGCCTAGGCCTGTAAGAGAACCTCTGCCTAACTTGACTAAACAAAGCGGTTGGATGTGTCCATATGCTATAGCGCTGGATCTAATAATGCCCATCAACAAATCCATGACCTCAGCGGAAGAACTAAGGACTGTGGCATTGGCCACTATAGCCGAGCGCTACCCTGAGCCAGAATGGATCCAGATATACACCGACGGGTCAGCTACAGGACCATATAAAAATGCAGGTGCAGGTATTTATAGCAGCCTGTTCCAACTGTCAGCAACTGCTGGAGCAAACGCTACCAATTTTAATGGAGAGGTAGCTGCTATTACTTTGGCTTTAGAAAAGCTTACGCCAGCGAAAAGAAGATATTTCTGCTGTCGGTTTCCAGGGCAGCAGTACTGGCAATAGCGTTTGGACATCCCTCGGCTAATGCTTGAATTCTCGCATGCCGGTAAACTATAGACAGTAAAAGAGAAATACTCAAAGTATTGGTAATGCAATGGATTCCAGCCCATTGCGGTATGCATGGGAATGAGGAGGCGGAACGACATGCACGGTTAGGGGCTAGCCAACCACAGCCGCTTCTTCCTATCACCATAGACATGGCGAAAGAAATGGCCCGAAGTGCTATCACTGAAAGGGCAGAGGAAAGGAGTAAAGGAGAATGTGGGGACAAGAACTGGGTGGCATTGCTAGACTCTAAAAGGCGCCCTCCATTGACTTTACCATGAGCGGTGGCAGTGGCATGCTTCAGGTTGGCTACTGGACATGACTATTTGCGACACCACCTGAAGAGAATAGGAGTGGCTGAGTTTTCAGACTGCGTCCTGTCAGGTGATGGTGAGATTTAATAATGTAATATTTGAAACGTCACGCAATTGAGTCCCACTAGTGCAGACTCGCGAGAATGCCGAAGGTATGACTCTCTGGAACAACTATAACTTACCAAAACCAATAACATGTAGGCGTTGATGACCAGGCATTTAAACGCCCTTTCAAAACAAACAATTATTATTGTTTCAAAATCACCAGACTTGGATTGACTCTTCCCTGTTAAACATCAGAATCAAATGGATCAAATATAGATAATTGATCGTAAACAATATGAAATAAATATATCTTATGCTTCTGTTATACCTTCTCTTATGTACGCAGTTATCACATATACACCAAGGTTAACTCTCAACACTAAAATTTCCCCTTTTCCTAGATTCCCAATAGGGTCGGTATAAATACTGATGTCTCCTGGTGGGAATTGAACCCAGGCCCCAATCTGCTCAGCTATTAGGTCCTAAAACATTAGTGTTGGGAGTTGACCTAATTGTTTATGTTGGGTCTCGGTGCGCTAATATTTCTTATTAAAAGCCAGAGAAAATGAAGTTTGGTATGAGATCCAGTTTGTATAGTTCCTTAAATAGGTTTTATTTATTTAAATTAGTGTAAATTTTATAATTACGAATCCCCTGGGAAAATGAACTACAATTAACTATTGATTAATATTGAACACGGAATAAGGAAAACATTAAATTTTCTAAAAGGAAGCTTTTAATGAAAATGTATACATTAAAATTATCAGTTTTCTACACAACCGGAACCATAAAAAAGGACGCTCACATTGCTTTTGAATGAATTGTGAAACATCTGGAAAAAAAGAAGAAAAAAAATTTATTTTGGGTTTGACATAAAAAAATAAACAAATAAATTTTGTACCACTACAACCCATGAAGGGTTAGGGGTCCTGTACTTTGTAAGGAGATACTTTTACTAGATCAACGGTAGCAACAGGAGGTGATTTGGTCAGAATTACGCCCGACCGCCAGATTTCTACTCAATTAAGGTCACTCACTTAATGAGGCTGGATGGCTGCACTATACCCTAGTGCGATCGATGTACTTTTCTTCAGAAGACATCTAAAGTGCCACAATATGTTATAAATTAAAATAAACCTTCATACTTTTCAAAATAAACGTATACGGTAATTTCTGAAACCGGTGTAGCGAGAGGGAGCAAGTGATTGGACCACTACTCACCAGAGCCCTCCACCTCGAGCCTCACCGAAGCTCTCAAATTTACTTATTACTTCATTTTGTAAAGAACACGTTGTAATTTTTGTATATTAATAATTTCTCTACATAATACTTAGCAATATCTGTGCAATGAATAATAAATGATAACAATGCAATGCACGAACCTATCTCAAGCAGACATGTACCGACCGCTTCTCGGTCACAGCCGCATGGACTAGACCTATAAATAAGGGACTCTAAATCTCCCAATTCGACCAGAGATCCGGCCCTCAAAGTAGCACTGAACTCCATCACATGCCAGATAAGGAACCTCATGAAGCAGTGGAAGACAGCTATCTGGCACGACCAACTACAGGCTACCCACGGAGATGTCAGAAAACTCTGGAAGCTGACCAAGAGCGCAGTGAAGAAATCGTCTACTGTTCGCCTTCACGACGGTGACCGGCTTCTCACCCCGCCACAACAGGCCGAACTCCTCGCAGACCACTACCAGAGAGACATACAATCGAGGACTCTCGACCTATCACCACCGACCATGGACAGGGGCGACAACTTTATGTTTGTAAGTCCTAAACAACTAAAGACCATCCTTAGAAGATCCAACGGAAACCGAGCACCCGGCCACGATGAAGTGCAGACAATCCTC
>NW_027112188.1:226922-239045 GCF_000696795.3 Halyomorpha halys | reverse complement strand
TTGAGATAGAGAAGTTTATTGCCAATCTATTCTCGCTAAAGTTGTTGTTTTGAACGTTTACCTAAGACGATGGCCTATCTCCTCTCCTTCTCTCCAGCAATCTTAGTCCGTCGCTTCATCTCGGCAACTAAGATTGTAACCTTATCCTTATCGGTTACACTGGTCCGTCCGCTTCATCTCGGCAACCAGTTTAATTTCCCGTCTCTCCCCGGCTCTAGTCCGTCCGCTTCATCTAGGCAACTAGAGCTGCACCTAGCCTTATCAGCTTACTGGTCCGTCCGCTTTATCTCGGCAACTAGTAAGCTGCATCCTATCATGACAGTTCTAGTCCGTCCGCTTCATCTCGGCAACTAGAACTGTTACTCTGCCTCAGACTCTCTCACCTAGACCTCCTCTACCTAGTCAGTGTCCAGGGCTCATCCCTTGGCACGGCCTTCCTTTCTAACCTAATTATGAATACGCCTTGTCGTGGGCCTTCTGTAAAGAAATATCAGGCTGGAGAAATCGCCTAAGACCAGACAACCCCGACACCGGCATATAAGAAAAGAATGCGTACACATAAATTACTTTCACACATGAGTTAACTCTTTGCACTCGATTGACTACTTTCAGGGGACATGAAAGATTATTACCGGTTACAGAGAAAGAACTTATTCCCCTGTAACTTTTTATGAAACGCATGTTTTCCTGTAGTTTTTTTTATTAAAATGACATGAAAACTGATCAAATTATTATTATGTATAAGAAGATGGTCAGGGTTGCGGTCAAAGGAGAAACAAAATAGTTTACAACTATTTATTTTCCGACGTTTCGCCCCAGTTTGCAGGGCTTCATCAGGGCTAAAAAGATACGATTTTGTATAAATATCAAAATGTAACATAAATAAATCAACTGGTTTTACACCGAAATAGAACGTGAGATGTGCATTCACAGCGGGCTATACACTTCTTTAATCCGTTGAGCAATATAGAGAACTAGGGGAACAAGTATGTACACGAGTATGGTTCAATGATATAGGGGAACTTGAAAAGATAAAAAAGAAATCCGAAAACTGAGGAAAGATTTAAAATCGTATTGAAGATGTCCATTGGGCTTTTCCAGTAATAAGAAAGTGTTGGGATTTCGTAATTTACCAGTAGTAATTTCCAAACCATTTCTTTATCCTCTTTTAAATTTTATAGTTTTTCGTAATGTAATGAGTAGTGAAGACGAGTTTCAGATAGACATTTATACTGACAGATTATCAATTATATGATAAATATTCAAATAGAAGATGATAGATATTTCAACACGAAAACGAAGAAATTTTATTGAAAGTGATAGCGATACAAGTAGTGTAAAAGAAAACATCTCCACATCACATATCAAGTGAAGACTGGAAAGACGTTACTCAATCTATCGATTCATTATCAAGAATCGTGTTTGAATTACATTACCAAAAAACTGGGTGTACGTTTTGGTGAATAAATGGCGTCGTAGGTAACATGAATGGTGCCAAATGCAAAGGGTTAAATTACAGGTAATTGCAATAGTAATTTGCTAGGGATCTTCAGGGAAAAAGTACTTTTTTTTTTTTTTTTTTTTTTTTACTATTACCTAACATCAAGAAGAAACCATAATTCAGAACCTCAATGACTATTACAATAATTTAATAGAGTACTGGCAACTGCTTTACACAGTTACATTAATTGTAATTTTGTCTTCAATTCTTACGTCAGTATAATTGTTCTTCACAACCACTAATTTTTATATTTTGGACCATTGAAAATATATTTAAATACACGTGTAATTATCACTGCTCATCTGTAAAACAATTGTACATTCTAACTATTATTATATATTTTTTTTTAATTTCCTGATAAGCGAACTATTTATATTTACAGATAAAGTTATAAAGAAATTCGTTGTACCTTCTTTAAACATAATACAAATAAATAAAGTATTACAAATAAATAAGATAATACAAAAATAAATAAGGTATTACAAATAAATAAGATAATACAAAAATAAATAAAAATTATTGTTGAAATATAATGAATTTATTTTGAACTATAGCTGTGTTTAAAATAAATTAAAAGTAGAATATTTACACATTACATGTAGATTTTTTATTAATTCATTTTATGAACCATAAAAACAATCACCTCCTACATAAATACTTTTTCAACTATTTTTTTTTTTTCAGGAAGAAATAAAAAAAGCTTTGGATGTGGGAGCAACACCCGATGACATAATTTACGCGCACCCCTCAAAAGTAATTAGTCATCTCAAGTATGCCAAGGACCATGATGTATCCCTCATGACCTTCGATTCCATCTCTGAACTATATAAAGTGAAAATGTACTTCCCACAAGCGAGGTAAATTCATAAGTTTTTTTTTTAAAGTTCCATAAATTTTAACGTATTTTGTTTTATTACGCTCGGATTCCAGTAAAAGAATATCTCATTGATTTCGAGTTCCTCTGTATATAGCTATTCGATCAACTGATATACTCGGTCAGCTGATATAGCCCTCAGTCAGCTGACTCAGGCGGTAATGCCTTCCCCCGCCAGATTACTCTTGCGCAGGCATTTCTGTTAATGGGACTTTTATAACACACAAAATTAAAACAATAAAGATAGATGTACCGAATAAGAGATGTGGGCAGGGGCGAACCAATGGAGATCAACGCCCAATAGATACGGGAAGCAATCTCAGGTTGAGTTAATCACCTGGTGAATCCATGGAGACATCGGAGACCGAAGAAGAAGCTGAAGAGCCACAGGACCGAGGTAGTCAAGGGGATAGAGTGGAAATAGGAGGATGGAAACAATGGCGATTGGAGGCGAAGAACGGGAAAGAGGAAAACACAAGACATCTGAAGGGCGACTGCACACTACTGAATTATAACATTAGGGAGAAGAGCGGTTGTCTGCCTATAATAGAGATTGCAGGAGTGAGGTGCCTGGTGGACATTTGCTGTTCAGTCCACGGGAGTATCGTTCTTTAGTTTGTTACATCGCCAGAATTGATATTGATGATTCATAAGGACTAGAGGGGGGGCGCCATATGCCACTATGATATCCACCTACCTCCAACACCACCTAGGGAGTAAGCGGAGAATTAGAAGCCAAGGTGGCGAAGGCCGGACTGTGGACGTGCTGTTGAAAGTTTGGAGCCTCTTCTTCTTTTTGGCACCAAGGCCAACTAAGTAATGTCTGGCTAAGAAATCAGCACCGAGCGTGGTAAACAGCGCAGCGCAGAGAATGGCCTTTCTCCGTAGAGCAGCAGCGGCACACCATCTATCAGGTGACCCATAACACATGGGTCAGAAAGCAATTACCCAGTCACAAATAAGAACTTTTCTATAAACACAAATGGCGACCCTCACCACATCAGATTCACATCTCACCAATAGACCAATTTTTCCCCCTTATCTAAATTCTTACTTACCTAACTAACTTAATTGTATTCTTTTCAGCCTCCCCTTTCCACCAGTTATTTCGTTTTATTTTAATATATTAGTTTTTCTCAAGATCACTTTTTCTCTAACGAACCTCCTTCTGATATCTTAAAACCTAGACTTGGATCTAATTCCTTTAGAGCTTAAAATTTGAGAAAGGTCCAGCCAAAACACTGGCAGTTCCAACACCATCATGTGCCAAAAAGCCCTTGAAAGCTGTGGTGTGGAGAGAGGACACGCCAGATTCAGGAATGCCATTGTTAACTACTCACCCTGGGAGGTCCACCAGGTCCTCTGTGAAGTTGACAAGGTGGGGATTCAGTAAGGAAAACTTGTTGGTACATAGTGTAGGAAGTATGCCCAGGGAATACAAAGTAATTGTGGGATGTGACCTGCTAGAGAAGGCGGGAGCTTGGGTTAGCAATAGAAGGGGAAGATTAAGTTGGGGGGGGGGTAAAATTTACAAATGTCATTTTCAGCGGAAGAACGCGTGTGCTCAGGTTGGAGCAATCAATCAGGCCGAGGACTGGAGACGAACCTTAGACCTTAGAAGGGAATTCAAGATTTTTTTTTAAGAAATGAATTTTTTAAACGAACGGGAGGACAGTCCATGAGATTTTACTAAAACAAGACAATCACAGAAGTTGTAGAAAACTGCGAAGGTTGTCTACTCACGAAGTATGACAGACACCCACCAGAAGAGAAACAAGAGGGGACACCTATCGGCCCTATGTGTTTCGAAGGCGTTTTAGGATCCACACTAATCATAGACCGTTGTAGAGGGTAGGAAAATTGAAAGAGTCATCTGGGCGTATCACCAGGTGAAAGAAGATCATCAATCAGTATAAAATGGACATCGCATACAAGCCTGGTAAAGACAATGTTGTTGCTGACTGGCTCTCAAGGGCAATAATGGTCAATGCGATCGAGGATAATCAGGGAGAACCATTTGGACATGCTCGACAGTTCTTGATAGAGTGGATCTTGGAAGAAGAGAAAGAACCAGGCACAGAAGAATCGGAAAACAGAGGAGAGATATCCGAAGATGAAGACTCAACTGTGGAAAGACCAACCGAAATGGAAAAAATTGATGAAATCATTTATAATAAACGTCACTAAAGCATATGGAAAACCAGTAACTCAGGGCTACTGAAGATGGAGCATGGAAATTAAGACAGCAGTAATATAGTGACTATATGGTCCCAGCCTAGTAAAACCAACTCTACAGAGCACCAAAGGATGCATCGAAAGCCGGACTAACCCATCTGTCGGATTTCAGTAATCCGAATTTTTCGGTTATTTATTGAATTAATATATAGTCGGGGTCAGGGGTCTTATTTGCCTGATCTCTCTTATCTGATGCCCCCCCCCCATGCCGCGGAAACCGGAAGACCCAGAAGACGCCACGACTCCAATGCCGCCCCAGCCTATGCACCTTGCAAGCTAGGACCTGGCCTGCCCCTACCATCACGCCAGAGTCCAGGACACGCTGACAAGCCACTAAGGAAGAAAGACGCTCTTTCTGACACCAGCATCGAATTCCCCGCTGCCGATGAGGTGATAGCGTTCGTAATACAGAGACTAATGGCGTGCAAGCTGTCTCACGAACTCAATATGCAGCCTCATTCCGTCGCTCCACGTGCTAAGCCCGTCGGTAGAGGAAAGGGCGGAGTCTCCTTGCTCGTGAAAGACTGTGTTTCTCCGGATCCACCCGGGTCGCCACCTAGGCGTACGTTCCCTGGGAAATCAGGCAGGTCGGGGCGTCGTCAGTGATCGCTCAATGTGTTGTGAAGTCGTTCAATGCCCCCTCTACTCTTCGTGTTGGTGTTTAAGTGCCACTCCACGCCCAGCGCTTTCATTTCGTCCCGAATCGATGCGCTATCAAACTCCCTACCACCATCCGACGAGATCCGATCGGGTATTCCATAAAATAGAACCACGTGCGCATTGCCCCTAATACCGCGCCCACTGACCTGTCCGTGATTTGATGTGCAATGCCACCTTTACTGAATAGGTCGACGGCCGTGACCCAGGTATACGTTGTATCCCCTCCAAGTAAACGTATCTACCTGCAGGTCGACTAATGGCATGTCCGCCTTCGGGGTTTCCTACTGTATTGCTTTCGGGGGGTGTTGGTCATATTTGGTGTTCAAACAGATCTCGCAATTCCCTATCACCTCTTGCACGGTTCGCTTTAAACCCCACCAAAAATATTTCCGCCGCTGGGCCTGCGTCGTCTCTGTGATCCCTCTATGATTTGTTTTACCCTGGTGGTAGGCGAGGGTCACCTCCTTCTGTTGTTCCACATCTCGTAATGTGTCCACCATTCGCATGCAACAGACGAATGTTCTGTCCACCCCCAACTGTTCCGTCCACCAAAGGCGTTTAATCTTTTCCCATACCACGGCATGCCTGTCATTGAGTACCCTACAGATCTGGTCCTCGGCTACTCCCGGTGTCGACCAGATAGTCATTATGGATCTCCTCCCATATTTACCGTAGCCCGGTAGTTCTAGACTTCCAAATTATTTGTCAAGACTTATCATTAATTATCTCCTCAACCTGCTCCATGTCAACCGGTCGATCACCGTCCGAACTTTCTCCTCTCGGTGCTGCCTCCCTACCGTCTCCTTCCAGAGTACTCTAGCTCTCGTCTGCGGCTCTGTGGTCCGGTGCGACCTGGTTACTTTCCTTCCCAGGGGTCCATTCTGTAGAAATTCCACAAGATTCCCTGACGGCCCCCCTTGGTCTTCCTCAATGGCATTCACCGTAATACCGCGTGACAACCAATCCGCCACCACGTTCTCTTTCCCAGGTTTGTAAATTACCTATGTATATATATTGTAAATTAAGGACGGAAGTGATCCACGGCCCATACTATGCCTAACAATTCCCATTCTAGAGCGCTGTGCCGCGTTTCCGCGTCCGTGAGTCTGCGACTGGCATATACTATTGGGCGCTTCGCTCCATCCCCCTCCTGAGAGAGTACAGCTCCCAGGGCGTATTCGCAGGCGTCTGTCGTGATTGTAAACAGTCGGTTGAAATCCGGAAATGCCAACACCGGTTCCCGCTGTAATTTTTCCATGCATTTCCGAATATTGTTTTCCATCGTCGGCATTACTACCACTCGATTCCCCTTTTTTAAGAGGTTATTGATAGGGACTAAGTGTTCCGCCAATTCGGGCATGAATCTCCTATAATAATTGAGGGTCCCGAGCAGTCGTCGGATCCCCTTAACTTCTTTCGGAATCTCCATCCGCTGGATCGCATCTACTTTCTGCGGATCTGGCTTCACTCCATGTCGGGATATCGTGTGCCCCAAGAACGAAATGTGCTGTTGCCCCAATATCAATTTTTCGGGTGAAAGTTTTAACCCAAACTGCCGAAGCCTTTTGAACACACTCCGCAGGTGTTCCACGTGCTCCCGTTCCGTCTTATTAAAGACCAATAGGTCGCCCATATATATTTGGCACATGGATTAGTCGATCCCTCTCAGCAATTCATCCTTGAGCCGTTGAAACGTTATGGGCGCGTTCTTAAGTCCAAAGGGCATCCTCATGAATTCAAAATGTCCACGCTCGAAGGTAGAAGCCGTTTTAAAGAGGTTCCTAGGGTGTATCTCGATCTGATGGTAACCCGCCTTTAAATCAAGAGTACTAAACACGGTCACCCCGCCCAATCGATCCAAGATATCCTCAAACCGTGGAATTGGGTATCTCTCGTCAACCGTGTTAGCGTTCAGCTTCCGGTAGTCCACCACTAATCTGTACTTCTCCTCGGTTTCCCCCGGAGCGGCTTTCTTCCGTACTGCCCATAAGGGGCTGTTGTATGGCGACGTACTGTCCACGATTATACCCTGGGCTTTCAAATTTTCCAGCTCGTCCCGTATGTGTTTTCTAAGCGCCTGTGGGTACCTCCTCTCTTTGACGTAAGTCACCCTCTCCTGTTTCAAAGGGATTTCATGCACGGTTCTACCGTCATGCCCAGAGCCTCTCCGTCCCTAAAAAAAATGTCCCTAAATTCCTCCATTATATCCTGTCTCCAATTTCCTCCCTGTACAATTCCACCTACCTATTTTCCTCCCAGATTGTTTTGGCCTCTAAACCTTTTGTTCACTATACGAATGGTCCATCTGTTCCCTTTTCTTGCTATCCGTGACCGCTCTCTGGTTAATAAATCACGATAGCTTGATATTCCCGAGGAATGTTTTGTACTATGTGAACCCGCCAGTTACCACTTACTTAGGTCCATGTCCACTTCTCCTTCCACACTACAGGGCCCACCCAGAGTGATTAGTTGACATGTACATACCTGGAGTGTCCTCTCCCCGTTGGTTAACCTCCTGAGCGCATCCCTGCTGAGGATGGTGTGGGAACTCCCAGTATCCACCAGCCATGCTACTCCTCTCACGTAGATGATAGACAGACGGCTGTGATCCCCCTTCACGTTGGAGCATACCAACGAGCGGTCGCCCCTCTGCTGTCACCCTCCTCAAATTTCTTCGTTTAACCTTCCTCTTTCACCGGTTCGCTGCCCCCTGGTTTTAGGTTTAGGTTTCTTATCCCTTTTCCTCGTCTCCTCTTCCGGTTCTGTCAGTAATGCTTCAGAAGACTCTGACGACTCACTAAACGATTCGTCCGATTTGGGTAGCCCACGTCTTCTTCTGACTCTCTGGACGTTCACCTCCATCGGTTCTCCCTGGTCCGCCTCCTTCCTCCGGTAGATGTATCGGCAATGTTTTGCGATGTGTCCTTCATCACCGCACTCGAGTACGGGAGCACCGGGCCACTAGGAAAACAGGGCATTTTCACAGCCATGACATCTTCTATCCTCCTTCCGACCACCATTCCTCGGTCTCGCCTGGTTCGTTTTTCTATCTCCCGTGCCTCTATCTCTACCTGTTTCTCTTTGCTCCATCCTTCTCCAAGATGTGTCCAAGTTTCTGTGTGGGTGTAGGTTACTCTACTCCACCCTGCATCCACTATCTCCATTCTTGAGTCGTTCTCTCGTGCGCTGGGCGCTGGTGTCCACCATATCCTGCGCACATTCGGCGAACGTGCATTCCCGGGGTAAGCCCTCCTTTTTGTTTGTCTCCTTGGCCAACTGAATCTTCAGGATTGATCCCTAGAAGCTCATCCTCCAATGCACTACCTCCGTACTTATTGATTCCCTCATCTTCTCTGTAATTAGATTATACTGGGCGAGCAACGTCCCCGCATACTGACCATTGGTCTATGTAGGTCGTTTTCTCTCTCTAAACAAGTAGAATATATCTCCTTCCGGAGTCCACCTGCCCCCAATATATGCCTTCTTAAATCTCTCTTTCACCGTTGGCCACAATGTGTCCTCGTTCGCCTGGATCAGGCTTAAGACACTTCTCTTGACCCGGCAGATGAGAGCAGCTTTCAGTGAAATGGCGTTGGCTCGCTCCTACAAGTTATCCCCAACCTTCGCCTCCAACCTTTCTATAATCCGGTCGCCTCCTTTGAGGAAATGGTTCAGCTCACCTATTTCCCCAGTAAACCTCCAGGTCTGAAATGGCCTTTCTTAAGTCCTGCGATGTCGTAGCCCTCACCTTCATCAAGCTAACACGTTCGCATGAGCCGCCGCTAGAGTTGTATTTGGTTGAGGTTGGAAATCCGGGGCCTCGGGGACCGCGGGGGCTGCGGCCTCGCCCTGCGCCATGGGGGCTGAGGGAGCTCCTGCCTCCTCTGGCGGTATATTGAATCTCCCAGTTTGCAGGATCGGGGTACTGTCCGCATTAATTTTCATAGATTCCGAAGAAAACGGGAAAAGAGAGAGAAAAAATAACACAAAAGAAAAAAAAAAAAGGGAAACAGTAGACTGAATAGTAAAACAAAAATAAAATAAAACGGTCCCGGGTTTCGGCAACACTTATGCGTTGTCAGAGGAGAAACACTAAAAAAAAAGTTAAAAATTTGGCAGAGTAACAATACGAAAGACTACTGAAATAACACTGTTATTCTTTCTCTTAATGTGTCTTATATACATTTTGGTTGTTTATTTATATGGGTAGGGAGTATTAAGGCGGACAATACGCCTTGTCGTATTATAACTTTTTGCCAACCCCTGACGGCTACCTTTTTTTTTTTTTTTAATCCCCCTCCCTTGCCATTTCTGGGTGCGGGAACAGTGGGGTAGTGCGCTGGGGTTTGCGCATACCTAACGGCTACCTAGGTTGCCGCCGCGTACTGACCAATGAGGGAGTGTCAAGATTCATTCTTGCAGACCGCCGAGAAATTAATGTTTAACTGCTCCAGGGGGGAATCGAACCCACAAAGTTCTGAACCGAGCGCACTGGGATATAACTTAAGTATCAGTGAAGGCAAAATGTAAAAAAAAAAAGGAAGAGGAAATAAGATCTAACACGCTGGGACTGCTGTAAAATACTGGCTTTATGGGTTTCAATACATCTCTTTATATACATTGGATCAGCAGTTAGCTGACATCGAAGTAACTGCTGACTCAGACCGTACCTCTCCCCCCAAAAAGTTTACGAACAATCCTCGTAAACTAATACTATACAATATAATAACATTTAAAACAAAAACTATTTACAGTAAAAAAAAATCCTACATACATATCATAGTAAAAACTCACAAGCTCCCTTAAATAAATGCTAAATACATAATTTTAACCTAAGAATAAAATTAAAAAAAAAAAAAATCATACAGTAAATGTTCAAGAAAATATTTACCATAATAGAAAACAGAATGAAAAATACAATATTTACGAAAATCAATAATAATCTTAAAACAATAAATAGAATAAATAACTAAATTTTCTGTAATCTAAGCTAGTATGAGAATACTTCAGTTTTTATATTGTTATTGCCGGAAGTTTTAATTCTTCAATATGGACAGTTTTCCTCTTTTTGAGCTCTCTGATACTTTCTATTGTTACAATATTGTGTTCCCTTATAATTATCACCCTGATTGGGCCCTCGTGTCGCTGTATCTCTTTACCCCTGTTCCTATATAAGATCATCCCGATTTTGATTGCTCCCATCCTATCTGTGAACTTTAAATTCTCCCGAGTTACCCTCCTATATTTGTCCTTTTCTATCCTTCCTTGGGCCTTTTCCCATAACTTTCTTCGAGCAATATGGTTGTTGTGTACTTCTTCTCCGTTTGCTGCCGTGTCCTTATAGTCCCGCCGGTGTCCTCGAAGCCCAAAGAGGATCTCAAATGGTGAAAACCCCGAAAATATATGTACGGAATGATTGTATGCCACAATCGCCTTAGACATTGTCACGTCCAGTTCCAGTCCATGGTCAACCTGATATCGTCGAAGATGGTCACTTAACGTGGCATGAAGCCGCTCTATGCCTCCTCTACTCTTGGGGTGCTCTAGTGTGTTGAGATGCCATATTACGTCAAGGTCTTTCATTTCAGTTCGAATCATAGCATTGTCGAATTCTCTGCCTGAATCTAAAGAGTTGCGCTCCAGAACTCCGTAAAATTGAAACCACATTCGGAGAGGTGCTGGCACTGCTTCTGGTTCCACCATTAGCAATCATCGGGTGAATGTCCTGTCCAGTCCTATGTGCTCATCACACCATAGCCACTTAATCTTATGCCAAACGGTTTCATTTTCCACAAATAGGTGAGACTTTTTTCCAGGCTTAGAATCGTTATTCAACGTTCTATAGATATGGTCATAGTGATGTCAGCTGTAGAGATAGTGAATTGCCGAGTGAAGTCTGGAAAAGGTAGCACCGGCTCCTGCTGTAGCTTCTCCATGCACCGCCTGGTATTGTCTTTCACCAGTGGAGTGATGATCACCTTCCTGCCTTTCTTCAGAAGGTTGTTGAGTGGGACGAGGTACTCAGCCATTTCTGGCGCAAATCTCCGGTAATAATTTAATGTTCCCAGCAACCTCCGAAGTTCCTTCACATCCCTAGGCACAGTCATCTTCCGTATAGCTGCGACTTTATCTTTAACTCCTTCCCAGGAAATCATGTGGACCAAAAAATTGTATTTGTTCCTGCCCCAGCGATGATTTCTCTCCTGATAACTTCAGCTCAAATCTCCTAATTCTTAGGAATACGCTGTGTAAACGTCCATCCGCTTTCTTCTATTTCAATACGAAACTCCTCTCTGATGCTGGCGTCAATTAGTTCCTGCGCGCACCCTACGAAGGAGCGCTCTCTCGGCATTCCCTCCTTCTTTCCAAGCTTCTTTGCCAACTGAATCTTCAATACATTGGATAGGAATTGCATTCGACCCTGTACCTGGATTGCCTCCATCATTTCGCTGAGTTTATTGCTGATTCTGATGTAGTGTGCCTGGTGTTCCGCTGTATACTGCCCATTAGACTGTCTCGGTTTCTTCGTCTCCCTTATCATCATGAATATATCCTCCTCTGGGGTTCACCGTCCTCCTCCGAATGCCTTCTTTAGTCTTTCTTTGATGACCTTCCAGGGAGTCTCTTCATCTGCCTAAATCTGATTTAGGATACTTCTTTTTACTCGGCTGACTACCGCTGCTTTCAGTGCTTTGCATCTCCGGTGAATTTTTCTAGGTCCGACACTGCCTTCCGCAGTCAGGCATACATCACAACTACCGATGGTTTCTTGTATTGTGCGCTTCATATTCCACCAGAAGTATCGACGGCGCAACGCCTGTAGTGTTTCGTTCAGCCCTCTATGATTGGTCTT
>NW_027112188.1:214141-218087 GCF_000696795.3 Halyomorpha halys | reverse complement strand
TATGTTACAGCAGTTCAAACGTGTTACATCTTATTCCTTCTTCTTTTTTTTGACATTTGACTTTCGCCGATACTTAACTTATATATATATATATATATATAAGTTACGGCCTAAGTGAGATGTCAACTGACAAAGGCCATCAGGTGATTGAATCGATCAGCTGATCGAATTGGTATATATAGAGGTGCTGTATACAATAAAAGTCAGTCTTGTTTACTCATTGAGAAAGTATTCTTCCGACATCCTTTTCCCTTTTTATTAGTTTTTCTTCGCCAACACGTAACTGGTGCCGAAACCCGGGACGAGTGCAGAGTTTGAAAGTTAATTTTAAAATTTTTTTCTCTCTCTCTCTGTCATATTTGCTAAACATCGTACTTTTAAATAAGTATTTAAGGATAACATTGACAGCAGAGCAAACAAATGCCATCGAATGGATGAAAATTCGAAAAACAACCTCACAGGACCTGCGGAATGCCATTTCAGATTTAGAAAGGTTTACTGGAGGAATTGGTGAGTTGAACCATTTTCTCAAAGGAGGCGACCGACTGATAACAAGAATAGAGACTAAGGTAGCGGAAGAGTAACTAAATATAGATGCTGACTCACTAAGGGCAGGTTTGGTATACAGAATAAAGAGGAGTATCTTAAACCAAATTCAGGTCGATGAAGAAACACCATGGCCCATAGTTATGGATAGGCTGAAGAAGGCGTTCGTAGGAGGACGATGGGCCCCAGAGGAGGATATATTTATGATGATCAGGGAGACGAAAAAACCAAAACAGTCTAGTGGGAAATAAACCGCGGAACTCCGGCACGCTTGGTAAGTGGGACATTCAAATCGGAAAGAAGAGATATGTCTGCGAACAGCTCGTAGGAGATAGCAAAGATAGGAGCGATTAATCAAGAAGGATGCTGGAAAGACCAATTCATGAAAGAGTAGAAGAGATTTTTTTTAGAGAAGGGGATATACTAGTAACAACAGGAAAAACAGTACACGAGATTCAACTAAAAGAAGATAGGATATCCTATGTAAAGGAGAGACGTTACCCGCAAGCATTTCGGCAACATAGGGAGGAGATAAGCGCGCCGAGTGAAAATGGGGAAAAATACTGAGTAGTATTTCTACTGAGACTGATAAATACTGAGTCGATTATCAAATGAAAACACGGTAGACGAAAAATTCGAAAGACAGGAACACGAGAAAGCGGAACGTGCTATAGCCTACGCTAGTAGATGATTTACGGAGACGGAGTCCTGTTATAGTGCTTTGGAACGAGAGTTGTGGATTGTGTGGCAGTGGACTTAAGCCTTTTTGGAAGAAGATTTCGGGTCCACACTGACCATACACCTCTGCAGAGGGTTGAAAAACTAAAAGAATCATCGGCACGGATCACTCGCTGGAAGGAGCTTTTGAGCCAATATAATATGGACGTTGCATACAAGTCAGAAAAAGAAAACGTGGTGGCAGACTGGCTTTCACGCGCAATTATAGTTGATGAAATGGAGGAAGACCAAGCAGGCCCATCTTTTTTCTGTATCAGACAGTTTCCACGAGGAAGAGGAAGAGGAGCATTTAGACGCACCTACACACGGAAACGATGACGAAACATAGCTGACGAAGGTTCAACAGAAGGAAGACCGACGGAGATGGAAGTAATAAAGAAATGATGAACGGCAAACGACGCCAGGGCATAATGAAGATGAAACGGAGTAAATAGCGACATTACCACTATTTGGTCACAGCCGGGAGCCAGAGAAGCCGAAATTTATAAGCCTTGACAGAAGCATCTCAACCCGGAAAGAGCCACTATCTGCATGTAGGCAATGCGGTGATCTGGGATAAGATCTAACAATTGTGGAGATGTGAACAGATCGGGGTGGATCAGTCGTTTATTCGCTGTTTATTGATGATGGAAACTGTTCAAGACACGGAACGACAAAAAGAGGAGACACTGGCATATCACCAAGGAAAGACGGGCCACCAAGGACTGAACGAAACCCTGCAAGAATTACGTCGTCGATATTCGTGGTATGGCATGAAACACATCATTCAAGAAACTATACGGAGCTGTGAAGTGTGCCTCTCCACAAATATGACAGGCATCTTCCCCAAGCCAGAAAAGAGGAAACACCAATCGCGAGCGTACCACTTAGTGATTTGCAAGTAGACACGTTCACTTATAAGGGATTCAAGTGGATAACGGTCGTGGATCTTTTCAGTAAAATAGCTATGGCGTACTTGGTGAAAGACAAGTCGGCCGAGGCGGTGTTGCGGGCTCTTCGCGCTTGGTTTCAATTTTATGGAGTCCCTGACAGAATATCGTCGGACACGGGTAGAGCATTTGATAATGCACATATCAGGGAGGAAATGAAGGCATTAAAAGTAGTGTGGCATCTCAACACTCCGGAGCATCCAAAGAGGAGGGGAGGAATCGAGAGGCATCATAGCACTCTTAGTGACCGTCTGCGTGTTTATCAATTGGAACCAGATATTGCGATGGAACGAACGATCGCAGCGTACAATCATTCTATACATACGGTCACGGGGTTTGCGCCCTTTGAAATTCTTTTTGGCCTGCATGGACGTTATAGAGACTATAGAAACACGGTGACTGGAGAAGAAGAAGTAATCAATAACAGTTTAGTCCTAAGGATATTGTGGAATAAGGTCAAAGATCGCAGAGTGGAGAAATGTGAGCGTGCATGACCTAATGGGAAACATCAAAATCGGGACCATAGTCTACAGGAGATTGTGTACCAATAGAGGAAAGGAACTGCAGAGATATGAGGGACCCTTCAGGGGGGTTGTCATAAGGGAACATAAGGCTGTCAGAATTGAAAGCTAACGTGGGCCTAAAAAGAGGAGAACGATACATATTGAACAGTTAAAAATCCTGAATTCATAGATTCTGGAGTGCTCAATGAAGTATAAGACTGTACAAAATGTATTTTTTTAAAAAAAAGAATGGAATATGGTTCGGATGTGGTCAAAAAAACTCAAATAGTAGATAAGTATACTATTTTATTGAGCCAACGTTTCGCCCCACGTTACAGGGCTTCGTCAGGGCTAGAGAAGATACAAACACTATAGTTACAAAAAGGAAAAAGAAAAAAATAAGTGTAAAATAACAGGGAGATAAAATGAAAAGTAAGATATAATAAGAAAAATTAAAGGTTGTAAATAGTAAATGAAAAGGGTAATAGTAACAGATAGATAAGAGAAGAAATATTAAAGAAAGTACAAATAAAGAGATGAAAAAATAAAAAAATACAAATCAAATGATGAGACAGAATGCATACCTGTTTTGACGGCGGTCAAAGGCAAAGTGACAGTTTGTATTGGGATGAGTGGGGATTGCAGTTATGCCACAATAACGAAAATAATTTGTAAAGTAAACATAGTAAAAAAGTATTCAAATTAGGTGAACAATAAATGGTAATATACATAATAGGGGGAAAAGAAATATTAATAAAAAAAATAAATAAAAAAAATAGAATAACAAAGGAAAAGTAAATTATAAAATAATAGGATGCAATGTGTGTAAATGATTGAGAAACAAAATATAGAAAAGTGTAAAAAAAATAATAGAAAATTAATAATAAAGTAATTAATATAAGTAAATTAAAAGATAGATACATGAATATAAATGAAACAGGAAGGATAGTGAATATAAAAATAATTGAAAAAAAAAAATGTGAGAATTTAGAGAAACAAGAATAAAAGATATGACAAGAAAGTGGGGAATCCTTCCATTCTTGCCACTGTCCCCAACCACACCAAACGTCTCATCTCGGAGTCCATTTACATAAATTTGACTGAGAGTTCCGTGAATCATAAAGTTGATAAAGACTGCATCTCCCTTACATATCGACACATTTTGAACTATACTATAAGTGAATAATACTTTTTTTTTACTTTTTTCTGCATTTCAGAAGCCCACTTTCT
>NW_027112188.1:208175-213641 GCF_000696795.3 Halyomorpha halys | reverse complement strand
CTGTTACTATTACCCTTTTCATTTACTATTTACAACCTTTAATTTTTCTTATTATATCTTACTTTACATTTTATCTCCCTGTTATTTTACACTTATTTTTTTCTTTTTCCTTTTTGTAACTATAGTGTTTGTATCTTTTTTTAGCCCTGAAGAAGCCCTGCAACGTGGGGCGAAACGTTGGCTAAATAAAATAGTATAATTATCTACTATTTGAGTCTTTTTGACCGCATCCGGACCATATTCCATTCTTCTATACACACGGTCAATCAATAATCTTCCAGTATTTTTTTTTGTTTTGTTTAGTTGTTGTTGTTTTATTATTATTACTATTGATTCGCGAAAATGTGTTATAAACACTAGAAAAATCAATTCTTATTTGATATAAAAAATTTTATGTTACTCTTTTAATTGTGTTTTTTTTTAATTTTATTTCTTTTTGTTTGTAAAGCAGAGGTATAAGTTTTAATCTGGTTTTAAATAGTTTGTAAATACTTTTTCTTTATTGTTGTTAGCCAAGTGATTTTATTGTATTAGATAGGTTTTTCGAGGAATGTTTGTCTAATGTTTATTGTCCATAGGTTATTGTAAACAGGTTTTTTTCTATTTTTGTTATCTAATTGTTTTTCATATGTTATTCAATTGTGCTATATAAGTTTACGAGGACTGTTCGTAAACTGGTGGGGGGAGTGAGATGTCCGCTGACAAAGGCCGTCAGGTGATTGAATCGATCAGCTGATCGAACTTGTATATATAGAGGTGCTGAATACAATGAAAGTCAGTCTTGTTAGGAATTGAGAGAGTATTCTTCCGACATCCTTTTCCCTTTTTATCAGTTTTTCTTCGCTAACTCATAATTTATTTAAAGATATTGATGTTATTTCGTTATTTCAGATTGATGGTTAGGATAAGGGTAGAAGCTGAGAAATGCCTCATCCAACTGGGAGACAAGTTCGGATGCGAACCGGATAAAGCTGTTGAACTAATGAAATGTGCAGATGGACTGAACCTGAAGATTATAGGAATATCGTTTCATGTGGGTACTGGTTGCCACGAGGCAGAGGCTTACCCTAGGGCAATACACATCGCAGCAGCCATCATTCAAAAAGCTCGACAAAATGGAATTGCAATTCAATATTTAGACATAGGTGGAGGATTTCCCGGTGATTCATTGGAGATGTTCGAAAAGGTAAGCAAATACACAATAATTGTATTTATTATTATTTTATTGCAACTGTCCCTTTATTATATCTCATTGCTCCTAATATCTCAATGCAGTTCAATGAATTATTGGACATTTAATGAAAAACAAACAACCTACAACTTTCCAAAGAGTTCTACCATTTTCCTACATCGACATAAAGGGTTCTACCATTTTTCTACATCTACCCAAAGGATTCCACCATTTTTCTACATTTATCTAAAGGGTTCCACCATTTTCCTGCATCGACCCAAATGGTACCACTATTGTCCTACATCTGCCCAAAGGATTACTCCCTTTCCTACATCTTTTTTTTTGTTCCCCTTCCTGCCATTGCTGCCATCCGGGGTTCGGCAACAGTGGGGTAGTGCGTTAGGATTGCGCATGCCACTGCTGCCAATATACATTTTTTTTCTTTTTTTTTGTAAACTTCATTTTAATAAATATGATCATTATTAATGGTGGGACCATTTTTTTTTTTTTTTTTGGAACAATTTTCTAAAAGCATGTTCTTCCTCTTCACCAGGATCCAATCCTCCTTGCCAGCATCGTTCTTCGCTTGGGGTTCGCTTGGACCCGGAACTGCACTATACACCTCATCATCCTCGCTGAAATCCTCCGTCATGTTCCTGCCCCGGGTTATGGGGTTCTCACTCCCTTTCAGAGGCATTGGAGCCGGGGCAGCGCCATGATGTTTTGCTACAGCCATAAGGGGTTCGGCAACAGGAGGGTAGTGCGTTAGGATTGCCCATGCCACTGCTGTCAATAAACATCTTCTTTTTTTAAAACTTTATTTCCATAAATATATACATAATTAATGGTGGGACCATTTAATTTTTTTGGGGAACAGTTTTCTGAAAACGTGGTGCAGCCCAGTACTGAGTGCCTTAAGATGGGGCTACACCTTATACTTCAGCATCCGTCAGGTACGTCCGGTTTTCACCTCCAGAAAGCAGACTAGTCCAGCCCTCCTGGTCTCATCCTGCTTCTTCGCTGTTCTATTCGTCATCTTCCATTGGTGGCTTGCCAACCACGGGTGGTCGAGCCCTTCCCAATGTAAAGTACGTGCTCCCTCCACCCGTAGATGAATTCCCTGAAGTACGGGTAGTTCTCCTCTACGGTCCGCTGATTGGGGTCGTGTAGGTATTTGTTTTTTTTAGCTTTTCGTGCTTTTTTTTTTTTATACCCCTTTCGCGCATTCCTGGCCTATGGGTTTGGCAAAAGTGGGATAGTGCGTTAGAATTGCGCATGCCACCGCTGCCAATAATCTTTTTTTTTTTTAATATTTTTTATACATACTTAACCTTCTCCTCACGCACCACTCTCCAACCAGACTGGCACATCTCTCCGCTTCGTTCTTCAATCTGGCTCTGCTGTTCCCGCCCACGATGACTGCTAGGTCGTCGACGTAGGCTCTGGCAAGGAACCCTCTATCTTCTAGTTCTCCCAGCAACTCATCGAACACCAACTTCCACAGGGCCGGCCCGAGAACCGAACCCTTAGGGTAGCCTCTCTCGACCCTTGTGGCGACCTCGGAATAGCTACCTCTGATCTTCACACTCCTGTTACTAAGGTACGAGGGAGTTACTAAGTCACGAGGGGGTATAAGTTGTTGGGGGTGTCGAACTCCTGCAACCGCTGGAGTAAGCGCGGCCACCAAACACTATCGAAGGAGGAGGATATGTCGAAAAGTATTATAAAGACATATTTCTCTCCCTCCCTTCTACATACTCACGCACTCTCAGCAGCGCATCTGTTGATCCCTTGACACGGGTCGAGCCGTATTGCCATGGGTGTCTCGCAGCACTAAGGATAGGTCTGAGGCTATGCACTATCATATGCTCCAGGGAAGTAGCTACCTCTGATCTTCACACTCCTTTTACTAAGGTAACTACTCACGAGGGAGTATAAGTTGCTGGGGGTGTTGAACTCTTGCAACCGCTGGAGTACACGCGGCCACCAAACACTATCGAAGGCGGAGGATATGTCGAAGAGTATCATCAAAACATATTTCTCCGCCCTCCCTTTTACATCCTCACGCACTCTCAGCAGCGCATCTGTTGTTCCCTTTCAACGGGTCGAGCCGTATTGCCGTGGGTGACTCGCAGCCCTGAGGATTGCTCTGAGGCTATGCACTATCATATGCTCCAGGACCTTGCTGATAACAGAGAGGAGGCATAGCATGGGCCGATAGGCCATTTTCCTACATCTACCGAAAGGGTTCTTCTACCTTTTCTCTACATCTACCCTAAGGGTTCTACCATTTTCCTTAATTTACCCAAAGGGTTCCACCATTTTCCTATTTTACTGTGTCTCCATCTATTAAAGTATAAACAATTTGTTCGGGGAGCTCAAATTTGCAAAGGAACCCTAGTCGAAGTTTTTTCATCTACAAATTCGAGGTGAATTTGTAAACCTCACTAAAATTGTTCTGAAATCGCGTCAGTATCCCATCTATCCCATTATAGGTACCCAGATTTTGAATATCATTAGATTTCAATTCTCGTCCTTCCTTCAGGATTTCTCTCTGAGAAAAAAACAACTCATTTGTTGTACCATTTTTGGACCATGATCAGGCAATTGAACACTTCTTAGGTTTTTTATTTTATCCTTTACACTAGAAATGATGGCTCAACAACACCGAAATATTTCTTCACACCTTGAAGTGTCACTGTGACTGGGTACATGAGTATTATGTGCTTCTTGTAATGTAATTCAACACTTTTAAAGTTGAAAACATATTTTTTATGCAATATTCATTCCGCTTGTGTTTCACAATCACGCCGCTTATTAACTTTAAGTACTAATACTTATGTGTTTGTTTTAGACTTCTATGTTTGTTTCCTAGGCATGGTTAATATTAAAAAATTACACACAACATGGCTAATTTAAACTACGGTTCTTTCTGTAGATAGAGAGAGGGTGCCATAACACTGCTAAATGACCCTAAGGATTGGGGATTAGGCCACGTCCCTTGAAGGCAACTTTAGCTTGAATTTAATTGGGATTTCGCACACTGATGTAATTATTTGTAAAACCGCGCATTTAATCTCAAATGTAAAGAGAATAAAAGTTGTAGTAAATGTTATATCCAATAAGTTGGTATATACAATGAAAATCTATTGAGCAGTTCTCGAGAAATTCTTGCTGATTCCTGAGCGGTTCTGTTCAGACTCATCATAATGTGAATATTAAGGATCCCAATATATATATACTGTTCTGAAAAGTAAAAAGTGAAAATAATATTAAATTAAGTTGATAAATTTTTCAATTGATGTTTTCTAGGAACAGATAATAAAAAATTAATTTATTTTAAAGAAAAGATTTAAATATAAAGTTTGATACAAATAAATAATTGTTTTGGATATAATGGAGAAATTAGTTTATTTAAAAAACAGTAAACATACTTTTTTAGAATAATTGATGTTAACAAACAAAAAAAATTGACTGTGAATTAATAGTAACTAGTGTGGTAACAGCTCTAAACTGTCAGCTGTCAAATATGACATATCGGATGCCATGCCTACGAAAGGAATAGACCCTACTTTCCCTGGAAGTCCACTCCCTCCATTATACTCCTTCGTCCAAGTCTATAGGTAGGGAAGGTGATATTCTCGCTATCCTCTTTGATTTCACCAGAGATAGGAAATAATATCCCTTATTACATAAATCGATTTTAGCTTCATATGGTGGTCCCTGGATTAGAATCATTGCCTTGGTAGCACTCTCCAAAAATAATTTGTCAAGAGGTACTCTGCCCCATGACAACCCTTGAAGACACCCTTGTGTGTATATACATGTATAGAAAATAACGTAGGGAACTAAAAAAAAATATTGGAATATTAACTAATGATTAATGAGCGATAGAATTGCAAATTTTTCACTATAATATAACGAGAATGTCAAATATTGTACAATGAAAAGAAAGAGTGAGAAAGTAAACCAGGTGTAAATATGCTGCAATAAAAATTCATGCGAATAGATAAACACACAGAGAAAGAAATTTATTCAATCATGCTGCCCAAATACATCGGGTTGCTACATTACACAGCATACTGATCAATCCGTGATCGGACATAAATAAATTTATAAATTACATTTTTTGATATGATACAATATAATAGACAGCTAACATTTATTTTTTTTCCCACAGTATTATTTTACAATTAATATCTGGCTACAAACTAAATACAAGCTTTTCAATTTATTCCTTTTTTTTTTTTCTTTCCCCTCCATTTCACAACCCTTATTTCATTTTATCAACAAAT